>NW_028225356.1:307500-395000 GCF_052327205.1 Somniosus microcephalus
GCAATTCACTTTCCCAAGCCGGAAAGCATCACCGGAGGCCCGCTTGAAGGGCCCTAATATTTTCTCATCGGACTTCCGCGTTTTGGTTAATCATGTCTCGAAATCGTTAAATGCACATGTCAATTCGGCGGGAGCAACTCACTTTCCCAGGCCGGGAAGCAACACCCGAGGCCCGCAAAAGGCGGCCGAATATTTTCTCATCGGACTTCCATATTTTGGGGGTTGGATTCTCTCCCGCATTCCAGCCCCCTGGCCACGGGTCGCTCATTCACTTTCAGCCCGGGCCTTGCCAATTTGGTTAATCAGTTAGCCATGCACCAGACTCGGCCTCGCCTTTTTCATTTATGGTTAATGATGTGCCCAGGCTGGGACTTAGTCTCTCCAGCAGCCAAAACTTTTCACTGGTTAATGAGGTGCCCAGCCCGGCACTTAGTCTCTCTCCCCAGCAAGCTTACTTGGTCGGCCGACATTTGGATCCATTTTCGGGGCTTAATCGGGTCGAATACGGTCCCTTACGCAAGGGGAGCCGAAGCCCCGGCCTCTGCCAGGCGTCAGGCTGCCGTTTTTTAAGCCCGACCAAAAACCCGAAAATTGGTTAAAAATGGAAATAAATTTCCACCCAAAAAGGGTTAAAAGTCGGTTGGACGGCAGCCCTGGTCGGTCTCTGCAGACCTGGAGGCCCTAGACAGTAATCTGGAAAACAGACAAAGTCTCGAGAAACCACCTCCTACCATTCTCCAGGTACCCCGCCAATCCCCCCTGCCAGAAATGACAAGTGTCAAATCAGCGGGACGGATTTGACTTTTGTGACCGACCGCTGGAACTTTTTTCGGCTACAGGCAGTCAAATTTTTCTCCTTCCGGACTTCCAGTACAACTTTGAACGGCCATATCTCCGCACTCCCGCGTCGGAGCCAAGCCGTTTTTACACCGTTAGACGCGGCTTCCCGTGCCCGTTCGAATGCCGCCCTGCTCGGCGGAAAAGGAGAATTTTTTTATTTTTCGGCCGATTTCGGGAAAAAAAATTCCCGCTCTGAACTCGGATTTTTCGGCTTTAATCGTTTCGTATACGGTCCCTTACGCAAGGGAGCCGAAGCCCCGGCCTCTGCCGGGCGTCAGGCTGCCGTTTTTAAGCCCGACCAAAAACCCGAAAATTGGTTAAAAATGGAAATAAATTTCCACCCAAAAAGGGTTAAAAGTCGGTTGGACGGCAGCCCGGGTCGGTCTCTGCAGACCTGGAGGCCCTAGACAGTAATCTGGAAAACAGATAAAGTCTCGAAAAACCACCTCCTACCATTCTCCAGGTACCCCGCCAATCCCCCCTGCCAGAAATGACAAGTGTCAAATCAGCGGGACGGATTTGACTTTTGTGACCGACCGCTGGAACTTTTTTCGGCTACAGGCAGTCAAATTTTTCTCCTTCCGGACTTCCAGTACAACTTTGAACGGCCATATCTCCGCACTCCCGCGTCGGAGCCAAGCCGTTTTTACACCGTTAGACGCGGCTTCCCGTGCCCGTTCGAATGCCACCCTGCTCGGCGGAAAAGGAGACATTTTTTTTTTTCCGGCCGTTTTCGGGAAAAAATTTTCCCGCTCTGAACTCCGATTTTACGCCTTTAATCGATTCGGAGACGGTCGCTTACGCAAGGGAGGCGAAGCCCGGGCCTCTGCCGGGCGTCAGCCTGCCGTATGTAAGCCCGTCCGAAGCATGAGTTCCCACTTTTGGTTATCCAGTTGTCAATTTTAAAATTTCAGTTAATCAGTTGCCTGCTTGGTTAATCATTTGTCGCTCTGACATTTGGTTAACCAGTTGTCGATGTTCGAAATTCAGTTAATGAGTTGCCTCTTTGAAATTTCAGTTAATGAGTTGGCCCTTTGGTTACTCATTTGTCCCTGTGTCTTTTGGTTAACCAGTTGTCGATGTTCGAAATTCAGTTAATGAGTTGCCTCCTTGGTTACTCATTTGTCGCTCTGGCTTTTGGTTAACCAGTTGTCGATGTTCAAAATTACAGTTAATGAGTTGCCTCTTTGAAATTTCAGTTAATGAGTTGGCCCTTTGGTTACTCATTTGTCCCTGTGTCTTTTGGTTAACCAGTTGTCGATGTTCGAAATTCAGTTAATGAGTTGCCTCCTTGGTTAATCATTTGTCGCTCTGACTCTTGGTTAACCAGTTGTCGATGTTCAAAATTTCAGTTAATGAGCTGCTCTTATGTTCTATGATTTCCTACCTTGACAACTCATTAACCAGTGTTTCAAACAATGCACCAGGCCATTTGACGACCCCAACTCGGTTCCACAAGCGGGAAAGCAGCACCCCAAGGCCCGGTAAGGGGGCCGAATACATTCCCATCGTGAATTCCGTCCCAAATGTGAATGACAAGTTTTCAGTTAATCAGTTGCCTCCTTGGTTAATCATTTGTCGCTCTGACATTTGGTTAACCAGTTGTCGATGTTCAAATTTCAGTTAATGAGTAGCCTCTTTGAAATTTCAGTTAATGAGTTGGCCCTTTGGTTACTCATTTGTCCCTGTGTCTTTTGGTTACCCAGTTGTCGATGTTCGAAATTCAGTTAATGAGTTGCCTCCTTGGTTAATCATTTGTCGCTCTGACTCTTGGTTAACCAGTTGTCGATGTTCGAAATTCAGTTAATGAGTTGCCTCCTTGGTTACTCATTTGTCGCTCTGGCTTTTGGTTAACCAGTTGTCGATGTTCAAAATTTCAGTTAATGAGTTGCCTCTTTGAAATTTCAGTTAATGAGTTGGCCCTTTGGTTACTCATTTGTCCCTGTGTCTTTTGGTTAACCAGTTGTCGATGTTCGAAATTCAGTTAATGAGTTGCCTCCTTGGTTAATCATTTGTCGCTCTGGCTTTTGGTTAACCAGTTGTCGATGTTCAAAATTTCAGTTAATGAGCTGCTCTTATGTTCTATGATTTCCTACCTTGACAACTCATTAACCAGTGTTTCAAACAATGCACCAGGCCATTTGACGACCCCAACTCGGTTCCACAAGCGGGAAAGCAGCACCCCAAGGCCCGGTAAGGGGGCCGAATACATTCCCATCGTGAATTCCGTCCCAAATGTGAATGACAAGTTTTCAGTTAATGAGTTGCCTGCTTGGTTACTCATTTGTCGCTCTGACATTTGGTTAACCAGTTGTCGATGTTCAAAATTTCAGTTAATGAGTTGCCTCTTTGAAATTTCAGTTAATGAGTTGGCCCTTTGGTTACTCATTTGTCCCTGTGTCTTTTGGTTACCCAGTTGTCGATGTTCGAAATTCAGTTAATGAGTTGCCTCCTTGGTTAATCATTTGTCGCTCTGACTCTTGGTTAACCAGTTGTCGATGTTCGAAATTCAGTTACTGAGTTGCCTCCTTGGTTAATCATTTGTCGCTCTGGCTTTTGGTTAACCAGTTGTCGATGTTCAAAATTTCAGTTAATGAGTTGCCTCTTTGAAATTTCAGTTAATGAGTTGGCCCTTTGGTTACTCATTTGTCCCTGTGTCTTTTGGTTAACCAGTTGTCGATGTTCGAAATTCAGTTAATGAGTTGCCTCCTTGGTTAATCATTTGTCGCTCTGGCTTTTGGTTAACCAGTTGTCGATGTTCAAAATTTCAGTTAATGAGTTGCCTCTTTGAAATTTCAGTTAATGAGTTGGCCCTTTGGTTACTCATTTGTCCCTGTGTCTTTTGGTTAACCAGTTGTCGATGTTCGAAATTCAGTTAATGAGTTGCCTCCTTGGTTAATCATTTGTCGCTCTGGCTTTTGGTTAACCAGTTGTCGATGTTCAAAATTTCAGTTAATGAGCTGCTCTTATGTTCTATGATTTCCGACCTTGACAACTCATTAACCAGTGTTTCAAACAATGCACCAGGCCATTTGACGACCCCAACTCGGTTCCACAAGCGGGAAAGCAGCACCCCAAGGCCCGGTAAGGGGGCCGAATACATTCCCATCGTGAATTCCGTCCCAAATGTGAATGACAAGTTTTCAGTTAATCAGTTGCCTGCTTGGTTACTCATTTGTCGCTCTGACATTTGGTTAACCAGTTGTCGATGTTCAAATTTCAGTTAATGAGTAGCCTCTTTGAAATTTCAGTTAATGAGTTGGCCCTTTGGTTACTCATTTGTCCCTGTGTCTTTTGGTTACCCAGTTGTCGATGTTCGAAATTCAGTTAATGAGTTGCCTCCTTGGTTAATCATTTGTCGCCCTGACTCTTGGTTAACCAGTTGTCGATGTTCGAAATTCAGTTACTGAGTTGCCTCCTTGGTTAATCATTTGTCGCTCTGACATTTGGTTAACCAGTTGTCGATGTTCGAAATTCAGTTAATGAGTTGCCTCCTTGGTTAATCATTTGTCGCTCTGGCTTTTGGTTAACCAGTTGTCGATGTTCAAAATTACAGTTAATGAGTTGCCTCTTTGAAATTTCAGTTAATGAGTTGGCCCTTTGGTTACTCATTTGTCCCTGTGTCTTTTGGTTAACCAGTTGTCGATGTTCGAAATTCAGTTAATGAGTTGCCTCCTTGGTTAATCATTTGTCGCTCTGGCTTTTGGTTAACCAGTTGTCGATGTTCAAAATTTCAGTTAATGAGTTGCCTCTTTGAAATTTCAGTTACTGAGTTGGCCCTTTGGTTACTCATTTGTCCCTGTGTCTTTTGGTTTACCAGTTGTCGATGTTCGAAATTCAGTTAATGAGTTGCCTCCTTGGTTAATCATTTGTCGCTCTGGCTTTTGGTTAACCAGTTGTCGATGTTCAAAATTTCAGTTAATGAGTTGCCTCTTTGAAATTTCAGTTAATGAGTTGGCCCTTTGGTTACTCATTTGTCCCTGTGTCTTTTGGTTAACCAGTTGTCGATGTTCGAAATTCAGTTAATGAGTTGCCTCCTTGGTTAATCATTTGTCGCTCTGGCTTTTGGTTAACCAGTTGTCGATGTTCAAAATTTCAGTTAATGAGCTGCTCTTATGTTCTATGATTTCCGACCTTGACAACTCATTAACCAGTGTTTCAAACAATGCACCAGGCCATTTGACGACCCCAACTCGGTTCCACAAGCGGGAAAGCAGCACCCCAAGGCCCGGTAAGGGGGCCGAATACATTCCCATCGTGAATTCCGTCCCAAATGTGAATGACAAGTTTTCAGTTAATCAGTTGCCTGCTTGGTTACTCATTTGTCGCTCTGACATTTGGTTAACCAGTTGTCGATGTTCAAATTTCAGTTAATGAGTAGCCTCTTTGAAATTTCAGTTAATGAGTTGGCCCTTTGGTTACTCATTTGTCCCTGTGTCTTTTGGTTACCCAGTTGTCGATGTTCGAAATTCAGTTAATGAGTTGCCTCCTTGGTTAATCATTTGTCGCTCTGACTCTTGGTTAACCAGTTGTCGATGTTCGAAATTCAGTTAATGAGTTGCCTCCTTGGTTAATCATTTGTCGCTCTGGCTTTTGGTTAACCAGTTGTCGATGTTCAAAATTTCAGTTAATGAGTTGCCTCTTTGAAATTTCAGTTAATGAGTTGGCCCTTTGGTTACTCATTTGTCCCTGTGTCTTTTGGTTAACCAGTTGTCGATGTTCGAAATTCAGTTAATGAGTTGCCTCCTTGGTTAATCATTTGTCGCTCTGGCTTTTGGTTAACCAGTTGTCGATGTTCAAAATTTCAGTTAATGAGCTGCTCTTATGTTCTATGATTTCCTACCTTGACAACTCATTAACCAGTGTTTCAAACAATGCACCAGGCCATTTGACGACCCCAACTCGGTTCCACAAGCGGGAAAGCAGCACCCCAAGGCCCGGTAAGGGGGCCGAATACATTCCCATCGTGAATTCCGTCCCAAATGTGAATGACAAGTTTTCAGTTAATGAGTTGCCTGCTTGGTTACTCATTTGTCGCTCTGACATTTGGTTAACCAGTTGTCGATGTTCAAAATTTCAGTTAATGAGTTGCCTCTTTGAAATTTCAGTTAATGAGTTGGCCCTTTGGTTACTCATTTGTCCCTGTGTCTTTTGGTTACCCAGTTGTCGATGTTCGAAATTCAGTTAATGAGTTGCCTCCTTGGTTAATCATTTGTCGCTCTGACTCTTGGTTAACCAGTTGTCGATGTTCGAAATTCAGTTACTGAGTTGCCTCCTTGGTTAATCATTTGTCGCTCTGGCTTTTGGTTAACCAGTTGTCGATGTTCAAAATTTCAGTTAATGAGTTGCCTCTTTGAAATTTCAGTTAATGAGTTGGCCCTTTGGTTACTCATTTGTCCCTGTGTCTTTTGGTTAACCAGTTGTCGATGTTCGAAATTCAGTTAATGAGTTGCCTCCTTGGTTAATCATTTGTCGCTCTGGCTTTTGGTTAACCAGTTGTCGATGTTCAAAATTTCAGTTAATGAGTTGCCTCTTTGAAATTTCAGTTAATGAGTTGGCCCTTTGGTTACTCATTTGTCCCTGTGTCTTTTGGTTAACCAGTTGTCGATGTTCGAAATTCAGTTAATGAGTTGCCTCCTTGGTTAATCATTTGTCGCTCTGGCTTTTGGTTAACCAGTTGTCGATGTTCAAAATTTCAGTTAATGAGCTGCTCTTATGTTCTATGATTTCCGACCTTGACAACTCATTAACCAGTGTTTCAAACAATGCACCAGGCCATTTGACGACCCCAACTCGGTTCCACAAGCGGGAAAGCAGCACCCCAAGGCCCGGTAAGGGGGCCGAATACATTCCCATCGTGAATTCCGTCCCAAATGTGAATGACAAGTTTTCAGTTAATCAGTTGCCTGCTTGGTTACTCATTTGTCGCTCTGACATTTGGTTAACCAGTTGTCGATGTTCAAATTTCAGTTAATGAGTAGCCTCTTTGAAATTTCAGTTAATGAGTTGGCCCTTTGGTTACTCATTTGTCCCTGTGTCTTTTGGTTACCCAGTTGTCGATGTTCGAAATTCAGTTAATGAGTTGCCTCCTTGGTTAATCATTTGTCGCCCTGACTCTTGGTTAACCAGTTGTCGATGTTCGAAATTCAGTTACTGAGTTGCCTCCTTGGTTAATCATTTGTCGCTCTGACATTTGGTTAACCAGTTGTCGATGTTCGAAATTCAGTTAATGAGTTGCCTCCTTGGTTAATCATTTGTCGCTCTGGCTTTTGGTTAACCAGTTGTCGATGTTCAAAATTACAGTTAATGAGTTGCCTCTTTGAAATTTCAGTTAATGAGTTGGCCCTTTGGTTACTCATTTGTCCCTGTGTCTTTTGGTTAACCAGTTGTCGATGTTCGAAATTCAGTTAATGAGTTGCCTCCTTGGTTAATCATTTGTCGCTCTGGCTTTTGGTTAACCAGTTGTCGATGTTCAAAATTTCAGTTAATGAGTTGCCTCTTTGAAATTTCAGTTACTGAGTTGGCCCTTTGGTTACTCATTTGTCCCTGTGTCTTTTGGTTTACCAGTTGTCGATGTTCGAAATTCAGTTAATGAGTTGCCTCCTTGGTTTATCATTTGTCGCTCTGGCTTTTGGTTAACCAGTTGTCGATGTTCAAAATTTCAGTTAATGAGTTGCCTCTTTGAAATTTCAGTTAATGAGTTGGCCCTTTGGTTACTCATTTGTCCCTGTGTCTTTTGGTTAACCAGTTGTCGATGTTCGAAATTCAGTTAATGAGTTGCCTCCTTGGTTAATCATTTGTCGCTCTGGCTTTTGGTTAACCAGTTGTCGATGTTCAAAATTTCAGTTAATGAGCTGCTCTTATGTTCTATGATTTCCGACCTTGACAACTCATTAACCAGTGTTTCAAACAATGCACCAGGCCATTTGACGACCCCAACTCGGTTCCACAAGCGGGAAAGCAGCACCCCAAGGCCCGGTAAGGGGGCCGAATACATTCCCATCGTGAATTCCGTCCCAAATGTGAATGACAAGTTTTCAGTTAATCAGTTGCCTGCTTGGTTACTCATTTGTCGCTCTGACATTTGGTTAACCAGTTGTCGATGTTCAAATTTCAGTTAATGAGTAGCCTCTTTGAAATTTCAGTTAATGAGATGGCCCTTTGGTTACTCATTTGTCCCTGTGTCTTTTGGTTACCCAGTTGTCGATGTTCGAAATTCAGTTAATGAGTTGCCTCCTTGGTTAATCATTTGTCGCCCTGACTCTTGGTTAACCAGTTGTCGATGTTCGAAATTCAGTTACTGAGTTGCCTCCTTGGTTAATCATTTGTCGCTCTGACATTTGGTTAACCAGTTGTCGATGTTCGAAATTCAGTTAATGAGTTGCCTCCTTGGTTAATCATTTGTCGCTCTGGCTTTTGGTTAACCAGTTGTCGATGTTCAAAATTACAGTTAATGAGTTGCCTCTTTGAAATTTCAGTTAATGAGTTGGCCCTTTGGTTACTCATTTGTCCCTGTGTCTTTTGGTTAACCAGTTGTCGATGTTCGAAATTCAGTTACTGAGTTGCCTCCTTGGTTAATCATTTGTCGCTCTGGCTTTTGGTTAACCAGTTGTCGATGTTCAAAATTTCAGTTAATGAGTTGCCTCTTTGAAATTTCAGTTACTGAGTTGGCCCTTTGGTTACTCATTTGTCCCTGTGTCTTTTGGTTTACCAGTTGTCGATGTTCGAAATTCAGTTAATGAGTTGCCTCCTTGGTTAATCATTTGTCGCTCTGGCTTTTGGTTAACCAGTTGTCGATGTTCAAAATTTCAGTTAATGAGTTGCCTCTTTGAAATTTCAGTTAATGAGTTGGCCCTTTGGTTACTCATTTGTCCCTGTGTCTTTTGGTTAACCAGTTGTCGATGTTCGAAATTCAGTTAATGAGTTGCCTCCTTGGTTAATCATTTGTCGCTCTGGCTTTTGGTTAACCAGTTGTCGATGTTCAAAATTTCAGTTAATGAGCTGCTCTTATGTTCTATGATTTCCGACCTTGACAACTCATTAACCAGTGTTTCAAACAATGCACCAGGCCATTTGACGACCCCAACTCGGTTCCACAAGCGGGAAAGCAGCACCCCAAGGCCCGGTAAGGGGGCCGAATACATTCCCATCGTGAATTCCGTCCCAAATGTGAATGACAAGTTTTCAGTTAATCAGTTGCCTGCTTGGTTACTCATTTGTCGCTCTGACATTTGGTTAACCAGTTGTCGATGTTCAAATTTCAGTTAATGAGTAGCCTCTTTGAAATTTCAGTTAATGAGTTGGCCCTTTGGTTACTCATTTGTCCCTGTGTCTTTTGGTTACCCAGTTGTCGATGTTCGAAATTCAGTTAATGAGTTGCCTCCTTGGTTAATCATTTGTCGCCCTGACTCTTGGTTAACCAGTTGTCGATGTTCGAAATTCAGTTACTGAGTTGCCTCCTTGGTTAATCATTTGTCGCTCTGACATTTGGTTAACCAGTTGTCGATGTTCGAAATTCAGTTAATGAGTTGCCTCCTTGGTTAATCATTTGTCGCTCTGGCTTTTGGTTAACCAGTTGTCGATGTTCAAAATTACAGTTACTGAGTTGCCTCTTTGAAATTTCAGTTTATGAGTTGGCCCTTTGGTTACTCATTTGTCCCTGTGTCTTTTGGTTAACCAGTTGTCGATGTTCGAAATTCAGTTAATGAGTTGCCTCCTTGGTTACTCATTTGTCGCTCTGGCTTTTGGTTAACCAGTTGTCGATGTTCAAAATTTCAGTTAATGAGCTGCTCTTATGTTCTATGATTTCCTACCTTGACAACTCATTAACCAGTGTTTCAAACAATGCACCAGGCCATTTGACGACCCCAACTCGGTTCCACAAGCGGGAAAGCAGCACCCCAAGGCCCGGTAAGGGGGCCGAATACATTCCCATCGTGAATTCCGTCCCAAATGTGAATGACAAGTTTTCAGTTAATGAGTTGCCTGCTTGGTTACTCATTTGTCGCTCTGACATTTGGTTAACCAGTTGTCGATGTTCAAAATTTCAGTTAATGAGTTGCCTCTTTGAAATTTCAGTTAATGAGTTGGCCCTTTGGTTACTCATTTGTCCCTGTGTCTTTTGGTTACCCAGTTGTCGATGTTCGAAATTCAGTTAATGAGTTGCCTCCTTGGTTACTCATTTGTCGCCCTGACTCTTGGTTAACCAGTTGTCGATGTTCGAAATTCAGTTAATGAGTTGCCTCCTTGGTTAATCATTTGTCGCTCTGACATTTGGTTAACCAGTTGTCGATGTTCGAAATTCAGTTAATGAGTTGCCTCCTTGGTTAATCATTTGTCGCTCTGGCTTTTGGTTAACCAGTTGTCGATGTTCAAAATTTCAGTTATTGAGTTGCCTCTTTGAAATTTCAGTTAATGAGTTGGCCCTTTGGTGACTCATTTGTCCCTGTGTCTTTTGGTTAACCAGTTGTCGATGTTCGAAATTCAGTTAATGAGTTGCCTCCTTGGTTAATCATTTGTCGCTCTGGCTTTTGGTTAACCAGTTGTCGATGTTCAAAATTTCAGTTAATGAGCTGCTCTTATGTTCTATGATTTCCGACCTTGACAACTCATTAACCAGTGTTTCAAACAATGCACCAGGCCATTTGACGACCCCAACTCGGTTCCACAAGCGGGAAAGCAGCACCCCAAGGCCCGGTAAGGGGGCCGAATACATTCCCATCGTGAATTCCGTCCCAAATGTGAATGACAAGTTTTCAGTTAATCAGTTGCCTGCTTGGTTACTCATTTGTCGCTCTGACATTTGGTTAACCAGTTGTCGATGTTCAAATTTCAGTTAATGAGTAGCCTCTTTGAAATTTCAGTTAATGAGTTGGCCCTTTGGTTACTCATTTGTCCCTGTGTCTTTTGGTTACCCAGTTGTCGATGTTCGAAATTCAGTTAATGAGTTGCCTCCTTGGTTAATCATTTGTCGCTCTGACTCTTGGTTAACCAGTTGTCGATGTTCAAAATTTCAGTTAATGAGTTGCCTCTTTGAAATTTCAGTTAATGAGTTGGCCCTTTGGTTACTCATTTGTCCCTGTGTCTTTTGGTTAACCAGTTGTCGATGTTCGAAATTCAGTTAATGAGTTGCCTCCTTGGTTAATCATTTGTCGCTCTGGCTTTTGGTTAACCAGTTGTCGATGTTCAAAATTTCAGTTAATGAGTTGCCTCTTTGAAATTTCAGTTAATGAGTTGGCCCTTTGGTTACTCATTTGTCCCTGTGTCTTTTGGTTAACCAGTTGTCGATGTTCGAAATTCAGTTAATGAGTTGCCTCCTTGGTTAATCATTTGTCGCTCTGACATTTGGTTAACCAGTTGTCGATGTTCGAAATTCAGTTAATGAGTTGCCTCCTTGGTTAATCATTTGTCGCTCTGGCTTTTGGTTAACCAGTTGTCGATGTTCAAAATTTCAGTTAATGAGTTGCCTCTTTGAAATTTCAGTTAATGAGTTGGCCCTTTGGTGACTCATTTGTCCCTGTGTCTTTTGGTTAACCAGTTGTCGATGTTCGAAATTCAGTTAATGAGTTGCCTCCTTGGTTAATCATTTGTCGCTCTGGCTTTTGGTTAACCAGTTGTCGATGTTCAAAATTTCAGTTAATGAGCTGCTCTTATGTTCTATGATTTCCGACCTTGACAACTCATTAACCAGTGTTTCAAACAATGCACCAGGCCATTTGACGACCCCAACTCGGTTCCACAAGCGGGAAAGCAGCACCCCAAGGCCCGGTAAGGGGGCCGAATACATTCCCATCGTGAATTCCGTCCCAAATGTGAATGACAAGTTTTCAGTTAATCAGTTGCCTGCTTGGTTACTCATTTGTCGCTCTGACATTTGGTTAAACAGTTGTCGATGTTCAAAATTTCAGTTAATGAGTTGCCTCTTTGAAATTTCAGTTAATGAGTTGGCCCTTTGGTTACTCATTTGTCCCTGTGTCTTTTGGTTACCCAGTTGTCGATGTTCGAAATTCAGTTAATGAGTTGCCTCCTTGGTTAATCATTTGTCGCTCTGGCTTTTGGTTAACCAGTTGTCGATGTTCAAAATTTCAGTTATTGAGTTGCCTCTTTGAAATTTCAGTTAATGAGTTGGCCCTTTGGTGACTCATTTGTCCCTGTGTCTTTTGGTTAACCAGTTGTCGATGTTCGAAATTCAGTTAATGAGTTGCCTCCTTGGTTAATCATTTGTCGCTCTGGCTTTTGGTTAACCAGTTGTCGATGTTCAAAATTTCAGTTAATGAGCTGCTCTTATGTTCTATGATTTCCTACCTTGACAACTCATTAACCAGTGTTTCAAACAATGCACCAGGCCATTTGACGACCCCAACTCGGTTCCACAAGCGGGAAAGCAGCACCCCAAGGCCCGGTAAGGGGGCCGAATACATTCCCATCGTGAATTCCGTCCCAAATGTGAATGACAAGTTTTCAGTTAATCAGTTGCCTGCTTGGTTACTCATTTGTCGCTCTGACATTTGGTTAACCAGTTGTCGATGTTCAAATTTCAGTTAATGAGTAGCCTCTTTGAAATTTCAGTTAATGAGTTGGCCCTTTGGTTACTCATTTGTCCCTGTGTCTTTTGGTTACCCAGTTGTCGATGTTCGAAATTCAGTTAATGAGTTGCCTCCTTGGTTAATCATTTGTCGCTCTGACTCTTGGTTAACCAGTTGTCGATGTTCAAAATTTCAGTTAATGAGTTGCCTCTTTGAAATTTCAGTTAATGAGTTGGCCCTTTGGTTACTCATTTGTCCCTGTGTCTTTTGGTTAACCAGTTGTCGATGTTCGAAATTCAGTTAATGAGTTGCCTCCTTGGTTAATCATTTGTCGCTCTGGCTTTTGGTTAACCAGTTGTCGATGTTCAAAATTTCAGTTAATGAGTTGCCTCTTTGAAATTTCAGTTAATGAGTTGGCCCTTTGGTTACTCATTTGTCCCTGTGTCTTTTGGTTAACCAGTTGTCGATGTTCGAAATTCAGTTAATGAGTTGCCTCCTTGGTTAATCATTTGTCGCTCTGGCTTTTGGTTAACCAGTTGTCGATGTTCAAAATTTCAGTTAATGAGCTGCTCTTATGTTCTATGATTTCCTACCTTGACAACTCATTAACCAGTGTTTCAAACAATGCACCAGGCCATTTGACGACCCCAACTCGGTTCCACAAGCGGGAAAGCAGCACCCCAAGGCCCGGTAAGGGGGCCGAATACATTCCCATCGTGAATTCCGTCCCAAATGTGAATGACAAGTTTTCAGTTAATCAGTTGCCTGCTTGGTTACTCATTTGTCGCTCTGACATTTGGTTAACCAGTTGTCGATGTTCAAATTTCAGTTAATGAGTAGCCTCTTTGAAATTTCAGTTAATGAGTTGGCCCTTTGGTTACTCATTTGTCCCTGTGTCTTTTGGTTACCCAGTTGTCGATGTTCGAAATTCAGTTAATGAGTTGCCTCCTTGGTTAATCATTTGTCGCTCTGACTCTTGGTTAACCAGTTGTCGATGTTCAAAATTTCAGTTAATGAGTTGCCTCTTTGAAATTTCAGTTAATGAGTTGGCCCTTTGGTTACTCATTTGTCCCTGTGTCTTTTGGTTAACCAGTTGTCGATGTTCGAAATTCAGTTAATGAGTTGCCTCCTTGGTTAATCATTTGTCGCTCTGGCTTTTGGTTAACCAGTTGTCGATGTTCAAAATTTCAGTTAATGAGCTGCTCTTATGTTCTATGATTTCCTACCTTGACAACTCATTAACCAGTGTTTCAAACAATGCACCAGGCCATTTGACGACCCCAACTCGGTTCCACAAGCGGGAAAGCAGCACCCCAAGGCCCGGTAAGGGGGCCGAATACATTCCCATCGTGAATTCCGTCCCAAATGTGAATGACAAGTTTTCAGTTAATCAGTTGCCTGCTTGGTTACTCATTTGTCGCTCTGACATTTGGTTAACCAGTTGTCGATGTTCAAATTTCAGTTAATGAGTAGCCTCTTTGAAATTTCAGTTAATGAGTTGGCCCTTTGGTTACTCATTTGTCCCTGTGTCTTTTGGTTACCCAGTTGTCGATGTTCGAAATTCAGTTAATGAGTTGCCTCCTTGGTTAATCATTTGTCGCTCTGACTCTTGGTTAACCAGTTGTCGATGTTCAAAATTTCAGTTAATGAGTTGCCTCTTTGAAATTTCAGTTAATGAGTTGGCCCTTTGGTTACTCATTTGTCCCTGTGTCTTTTGGTTAACCAGTTGTCGATGTTCGAAATTCAGTTAATGAGTTGCCTCCTTGGTTAATCATTTGTCGCTCTGGCTTTTGGTTAACCAGTTGTCGATGTTCAAAATTTCAGTTAATGAGTTGCCTCTTTGAAATTTCAGTTAATGAGTTGGCCCTTTGGTTACTCATTTGTCCCTGTGTCTTTTGGTTAACCAGTTGTCGATGTTCGAAATTCAGTTAATGAGTTGCCTCCTTGGTTAATCATTTGTCGCTCTGACATTTGGTTAACCAGTTGTCGATGTTCGAAATTCAGTTAATGAGTTGCCTCCTTGGTTAATCATTTGTCGCTCTGGCTTTTGGTTAACCAGTTGTCGATGTTCAAAATTTCAGTTAATGAGTTGCCTCTTTGAAATTTCAGTTAATGAGTTGGCCCTTTGGTTACTCATTTGTCCCTGTGTCTTTTGGTTAACCAGTTGTCGATGTTCGAAATTCAGTTACTGAGTTGCCTCCTTGGTTAATCATTTGTCGCTCTGGCTTTTGGTTAACCAGTTGTCGATGTTCAAAATTTCAGTTAATGAGCTGCTCTTATGTTCTATGATTTCCGACCTTGACAACTCATTAACCAGTGTTTCAAACAATGCACCAGGCCATTTGACGACCCCAACTCGGTTCCACAAGCGGGAAAGCAGCACCCCAAGGCCCGGTAAGGGGGCCGAATACATTCCCATCGTGAATTCCGTCCCAAATGTGAATGACAAGTTTTCAGTTAATCAGTTGCCTGCTTGGTTACTCATTTGTCGCTCTGACATTTGGTTATCCAGTTGTCGATGTTCAAAATTTCAGTTAATGAGTTGCCTCTTTGAAATTTCAGTTAATGAGTTGGCCCTTTGGTTACTCATTTGTCCCTGTGTCTTTTGGTTACCCAGTTGTCGATGTTCGAAATTCAGTTAATGAGTTGCCTCCTTGGTTAATCATTTGTCGCCCTGACTCTTGGTTAACCAGTTGTCGATGTTCGAAATTCAGTTATTGAGTTGCCTCCTTGGTTACTCATTTGTCGCTCTGACATTTGGTTAACCAGTTGTCGATGTTCGAAATTCAGTTAATGAGTTGCCTCCTTGGTTAATCATTTGTCGCTCTGGCTTTTGGTTAACCAGTTGTCGATGTTCAAAATTTCAGTTAATGAGTTGCCTCTTTGAAATTTCAGTTAATGAGTTGGCCCTTTGGTTACTCATTTGTCCCTGTGTCTTTTGGTTAACCAGTTGTCGATGTTCGAAATTCAGTTAATGAGTTGCCTCCTTGGTTAATCATTTGTCGCTCTGGCTTTTGGTTAACCAGTTGTCGATGTTCAAAATTTCAGTTAATGAGCTGCTCTTATGTTCTATGATTTCCGACCTTGACAACTCATTAACCAGTGTTTCAAACAATGCACCAGGCCATTTGACGACCCCAACTCGGTTCCACAAGCGGGAAAGCAGCACCCCAAGGCCCGGTAAGGGGGCCGAATACATTCCCATCGTGAATTCCGTCCCAAATGTGAATGACAAGTTTTCAGTTAATCAGTTGCCTGCTTGGTTACTCATTTGTCGCTCTGACATTTGGTTAACCAGTTGTCGATGTTCAAATTTCAGTTAATGAGTAGCCTCTTTGAAATTTCAGTTAATGAGTTGGCCCTTTGGTTACTCATTTGTCCCTGTGTCTTTTGGTTACCCAGTTGTCGATGTTCGAAATTCAGTTAATGAGTTGCCTCCTTGGTTAATCATTTGTCGCCCTGACTCTTGGTTAACCAGTTGTCGATGTTCGAAATTCAGTTACTGAGTTGCCTCCTTGGTTAATCATTTGTCGCTCTGACATTTGGTTAACCAGTTGTCGATGTTCGAAATTCAGTTAATGAGTTGCCTCCTTGGTTAATCATTTGTCGCTCTGGCTTTTGGTTAACCAGTTGTCGATGTTCGAAATTCAGTTATTGAGTTGCCTCCTTGGTTAATCATTTGTCGCCCTGACTCTTGGTTAACCAGTTGTCGATGTTCGAAATTCAGTTACTGAGTTGCCTCCTTGGTTAATCATTTGTCGCTCTGACATTTGGTTAACCAGTTGTCGATGTTCGAAATTCAGTTAATGAGTTGCCTCCTTGGTTAATCATTTGTCGCTCTGGCTTTTGGTTAACCAGTTGTCGATGTTCAAAATTTCAGTTAATGAGCTGCTCTTATGTTCTATGATTTCCGACCTTGACAACTCATTAACCAGTGTTTCAAACAATGCACCAGGCCATTTGACGACCCCAACTCGGTTCCACAAGCGGGAAAGCAGCACCCCAAGGCCCGGTAAGGGGGCCGAATACATTCCCATCGTGAATTCCGTCCCAAATGTGAATGACAAGTTTTCAGTTAATCAGTTGCCTGCTTGGTTACTCATTTGTCGCTCTGACATTTGGTTAACCAGTTGTCGATGTTCAAAATTTCAGTTAATGAGTTGCCTCTTTGAAATTTCAGTTAATGAGTTGGCCCTTTGGTTACTCATTTGTCCCTGTGTCTTTTGGTTACCCAGTTGTCGATGTTCGAAATTCAGTTAATGAGTTGCCTCCTTGGTTAATCATTTGTCGCTCTGGCTTTTGGTTAACCAGTTGTCGATGTTCAAAATTTCAGTTATTGAGTTGCCTCTTTGAAATTTCAGTTAATGAGTTGGCCCTTTGGTGACTCATTTGTCCCTGTGTCTTTTGGTTAACCAGTTGTCGATGTTCGAAATTCAGTTAATGAGTTGCCTCCTTGGTTAATCATTTGTCGCTCTGGCTTTTGGTTAACCAGTTGTCGATGTTCAAAATTTCAGTTAATGAGCTGCTCTTATGTTCTATGATTTCCTACCTTGACAACTCATTAACCAGTGTTTCAAACAATGCACCAGGCCATTTGACGACCCCAACTCGGTTCCACAAGCGGGAAAGCAGCACCCCAAGGCCCGGTAAGGGGGCCGAATACATTCCCATCGTGAATTCCGTCCCAAATGTGAATGACAAGTTTTCAGTTAATCAGTTGCCTGCTTGGTTACTCATTTGTCGCTCTGACATTTGGTTAACCAGTTGTCGATGTTCAAATTTCAGTTAATGAGTAGCCTCTTTGAAATTTCAGTTAATGAGTTGGCCCTTTGGTTACTCATTTGTCCCTGTGTCTTTTGGTTACCCAGTTGTCGATGTTCGAAATTCAGTTAATGAGTTGCCTCCTTGGTTAATCATTTGTCGCTCTGACTCTTGGTTAACCAGTTGTCGATGTTCAAAATTTCAGTTAATGAGTTGCCTCTTTGAAATTTCAGTTAATGAGTTGGCCCTTTGGTTACTCATTTGTCCCTGTGTCTTTTGGTTAACCAGTTGTCGATGTTCGAAATTCAGTTAATGAGTTGCCTCCTTGGTTAATCATTTGTCGCTCTGGCTTTTGGTTAACCAGTTGTCGATGTTCAAAATTTCAGTTAATGAGTTGCCTCTTTGAAATTTCAGTTAATGAGTTGGCCCTTTGGTTACTCATTTGTCCCTGTGTCTTTTGGTTAACCAGTTGTCGATGTTCGAAATTCAGTTAATGAGTTGCCTCCTTGGTTAATCATTTGTCGCTCTGGCTTTTGGTTAACCAGTTGTCGATGTTCAAAATTTCAGTTAATGAGCTGCTCTTATGTTCTATGATTTCCTACCTTGACAACTCATTAACCAGTGTTTCAAACAATGCACCAGGCCATTTGACGACCCCAACTCGGTTCCACAAGCGGGAAAGCAGCACCCCAAGGCCCGGTAAGGGGGCCGAATACATTCCCATCGTGAATTCCGTCCCAAATGTGAAAGACAAGTTTTCAGTTAATCAGTTGCCTGCTTGGTTACTCATTTGTCGCTCTGACATTTGGTTAACCAGTTGTCGATGTTCAAATTTCAGTTAATGAGTAGCCTCTTTGAAATTTCAGTTAATGAGTTGGCCCTTTGGTTACTCATTTGTCCCTGTGTCTTTTGGTTACCCAGTTGTCGATGTTCGAAATTCAGTTAATGAGTTGCCTCCTTGGTTAATCATTTGTCGCTCTGGCTTTTGGTTAACCAGTTGTCGATGTTCAAAATTTCAGTTAATGAGTTGCCTCTTTGAAATTTCAGTTAATGAGTTGGCCCTTTGGTTACTCATTTGTCCCTGTGTCTTTTGGTTAACCAGTTGTCGATGTTCGAAATTCAGTTAATGAGTTGCCTCCTTGGTTAATCATTTGTCGCTCTGGCTTTTGGTTAACCAGTTGTCGATGTTCAAAATTTCAGTTAATGAGTTGCCTCTTTGAAATTTCAGTTAATGAGTTGGCCCTTTGGTGACTCATTTGTCCCTGTGTCTTTTGGTTAACCAGTTGTCGATGTTCGAAATTCAGTTAATGAGTTGCCTCCTTGGTTAATCATTTGTCGCTCTGGCTTTTGGTTAACCAGTTGTCGATGTTCAAAATTTCAGTTAATGAGCTGCTCTTATGTTCTATGATTTCCTACCTTGACAACTCATTAACCAGTGTTTCAAACAATGCACCAGGCCATTTGACGACCCCAACTCGGTTCCACAAGCGGGAAAGCAGCACCCCAAGGCCCGGTAAGGGGGCCGAATACATTCCCATCGTGAATTCCGTCCCAAATGTGAATGACAAGTTTTCAGTTAATCAGTTGCCTGCTTGGTTACTCATTTGTCGCTCTGACATTTGGTTAAACAGTTGTCGATGTTCAAAATTTCAGTTAATGAGTTGCCTCTTTGAAATTTCAGTTAATGAGTTGGCCCTTTGGTTACTCATTTGTCCCTGTGTCTTTTGGTTACCCAGTTGTCGATGTTCGAAATTCAGTTAATGAGTTGCCTCCTTGGTTAATCATTTGTCGCTCTGGCTTTTGGTTAACCAGTTGTCGATGTTCAAAATTTCAGTTATTGAGTTGCCTCTTTGAAATTTCAGTTAATGAGTTGGCCCTTTGGTGACTCATTTGTCCCTGTGTCTTTTGGTTAACCAGTTGTCGATGTTCGAAATTCAGTTAATGAGTTGCCTCCTTGGTTAATCATTTGTCGCTCTGGCTTTTGGTTAACCAGTTGTCGATGTTCAAAATTTCAGTTAATGAGCTGCTCTTATGTTCTATGATTTCCTACCTTGACAACTCATTAACCAGTGTTTCAAACAATGCACCAGGCCATTTGACGACCCCAACTCGGTTCCACAAGCGGGAAAGCAGCACCCCAAGGCCCGATAAGGGGGCCGAATACATTCCCATCGTGAATTCCGTCCCAAATGTGAAAGACAAGTTTTCAGTTAATCAGTTGCCTGCTTGGTTACTCATTTGTCGCTCTGACATTTGGTTAACCAGTTGTCGATGTTCAAATTTCAGTTAATGAGTAGCCTCTTTGAAATTTCAGTTAATGAGTTGGCCCTTTGGTTACTCATTTGTCCCTGTGTCTTTTGGTTACCCAGTTGTCGATGTTCGAAATTCAGTTAATGAGTTGCCTGCTTGGTTACTCATTTGTCGCTCTGACATTTGGTTAACCAGTTGTCGATGTTCAAATTTCAGTTAATGAGTAGCCTCTTTGAAATTTCAGTTAATGAGTTGGCCCTTTGGTTACTCATTTGTCCCTGTGTCTTTTGGTTACCCAGTTGTCGATGTTCGAAATTCAGTTAATGAGTTGCCTCCTTGGTTAATCATTTGTCGCTCTGACTCTTGGTTAACCAGTTGTCGATGTTCAAAATTTCAGTTAATGAGTTGCCTCTTTGAAATTTCAGTTAATGAGTTGGCCCTTTGGTTACTCATTTGTCCCTGTGTCTTTTGGTTAACCAGTTGTCGATGTTCGAAATTCAGTTAATGAGTTGCCTCCTTGGTTAATCATTTGTCGCTCTGGCTTTTGGTTAACCAGTTGTCGATGTTCAAAATTTCAGTTAATGAGCTGCTCTTATGTTCTATGATTTCCTACCTTGACAACTCATTAACCAGTGTTTCAAACAATGCACCAGGCCATTTGACGACCCCAACTCGGTTCCACAAGCGGGAAAGCAGCACCCCAAGGCCCGGTAAGGGGGCCGAATACATTCCCATCGTGAATTCCGTCCCAAATGTGAATGACAAGTTTTCAGTTAATCAGTTGCCTGCTTGGTTACTCATTTGTCGCTCTGACATTTGGTTAACCAGTTGTCGATGTTCAAATTTCAGTTAATGAGTAGCCTCTTTGAAATTTCAGTTAATGAGTTGGCCCTTTGGTTACTCATTTGTCCCTGTGTCTTTTGGTTACCCAGTTGTCGATGTTCGAAATTCAGTTAATGAGTTGCCTCCTTGGTTAATCATTTGTCGCTCTGACTCTTGGTTAACCAGTTGTCGATGTTCAAAATTTCAGTTAATGAGTTGCCTCTTTGAAATTTCAGTTAATGAGTTGGCCCTTTGGTTACTCATTTGTCCCTGTGTCTTTTGGTTAACCAGTTGTCGATGTTCGAAATTCAGTTAATGAGTTGCCTCCTTGGTTAATCATTTGTCGCTCTGGCTTTTGGTTAACCAGTTGTCGATGTTCAAAATTTCAGTTAATGAGCTGCTCTTATGTTCTATGATTTCCTACCTTGACAACTCATTAACCAGTGTTTCAAACAATGCACCAGGCCATTTGACGACCCCAACTCGGTTCCACAAGCGGGAAAGCAGCACCCCAAGGCCCGGTAAGGGGGCCGAATACATTCCCATCGTGAATTCCGTCCCAAATGTGAATGACAAGTTTTCAGTTAATCAGTTGCCTGCTTGGTTACTCATTTGTCGCTCTGACATTTGGTTAACCAGTTGTCGATGTTCAAATTTCAGTTAATGAGTAGCCTCTTTGAAATTTCAGTTAATGAGTTGGCCCTTTGGTTACTCATTTGTCCCTGTGTCTTTTGGTTACCCAGTTGTCGATGTTCGAAATTCAGTTAATGAGTTGCCTCCTTGGTTAATCATTTGTCGCTCTGACTCTTGGTTAACCAGTTGTCGATGTTCAAAATTTCAGTTAATGAGTTGCCTCTTTGAAATTTCAGTTAATGAGTTGGCCCTTTGGTTACTCATTTGTCCCTGTGTCTTTTGGTTAACCAGTTGTCGATGTTCGAAATTCAGTTAATGAGTTGCCTCCTTGGTTAATCATTTGTCGCTCTGGCTTTTGGTTAACCAGTTGTCGATGTTCAAAATTTCAGTTAATGAGTTGCCTCTTTGAAATTTCAGTTAATGAGTTGGCCCTTTGGTTACTCATTTGTCCCTGTGTCTTTTGGTTAACCAGTTGTCGATGTTCGAAATTCAGTTAATGAGTTGCCTCCTTGGTTAATCATTTGTCGCTCTGACATTTGGTTAACCAGTTGTCGATGTTCGAAATTCAGTTAATGAGTTGCCTCCTTGGTTAATCATTTGTCGCTCTGGCTTTTGGTTAACCAGTTGTCGATGTTCAAAATTTCAGTTAATGAGTTGCCTCTTTGAAATTTCAGTTAATGAGTTGGCCCTTTGGTGACTCATTTGTCCCTGTGTCTTTTGGTTAACCAGTTGTCGATGTTCGAAATTCAGTTAATGAGTTGCCTCCTTGGTTAATCATTTGTCGCTCTGGCTTTTGGTTAACCAGTTGTCGATGTTCAAAATTTCAGTTAATGAGCTGCTCTTATGTTCTATGATTTCCGACCTTGACAACTCATTAACCAGTGTTTCAAACAATGCACCAGGCCATTTGACGACCCCAACTCGGTTCCACAAGCGGGAAAGCAGCACCCCAAGGCCCGGTAAGGGGGCCGAATACATTCCCATCGTGAATTCCGTCCCAAATGTGAATGACAAGTTTTCAGTTAATCAGTTGCCTGCTTGGTTACTCATTTGTCGCTCTGACATTTGGTTAAACAGTTGTCGATGTTCAAAATTTCAGTTAATGAGTTGCCTCTTTGAAATTTCAGTTAATGAGTTGGCCCTTTGGTTACTCATTTGTCCCTGTGTCTTTTGGTTACCCAGTTGTCGATGTTCGAAATTCAGTTAATGAGTTGCCTCCTTGGTTAATCATTTGTCGCTCTGGCTTTTGGTTAACCAGTTGTCGATGTTCAAAATTTCAGTTATTGAGTTGCCTCTTTGAAATTTCAGTTAATGAGTTGGCCCTTTGGTGACTCATTTGTCCCTGTGTCTTTTGGTTAACCAGTTGTCGATGTTCGAAATTCAGTTAATGAGTTGCCTCCTTGGTTAATCATTTGTCGCTCTGGCTTTTGGTTAACCAGTTGTCGATGTTCAAAATTTCAGTTAATGAGCTGCTCTTATGTTCTATGATTTCCTACCTTGACAACTCATTAACCAGTGTTTCAAACAATGCACCAGGCCATTTGACGACCCCAACTCGGTTCCACAAGCGGGAAAGCAGCACCCCAAGGCCCGGTAAGGGGGCCGAATACATTCCCATCGTGAATTCCGTCCCAAATGTGAATGACAAGTTTTCAGTTAATCAGTTGCCTGCTTGGTTACTCATTTGTCGCTCTGACATTTGGTTAACCAGTTGTCGATGTTCAAATTTCAGTTAATGAGTAGCCTCTTTGAAATTTCAGTTAATGAGTTGGCCCTTTGGTTACTCATTTGTCCCTGTGTCTTTTGGTTACCCAGTTGTCGATGTTCGAAATTCAGTTAATGAGTTGCCTCCTTGGTTAATCATTTGTCGCTCTGACTCTTGGTTAACCAGTTGTCGATGTTCAAAATTTCAGTTAATGAGTTGCCTCTTTGAAATTTCAGTTAATGAGTTGGCCCTTTGGTTACTCATTTGTCCCTGTGTCTTTTGGTTAACCAGTTGTCGATGTTCGAAATTCAGTTAATGAGTTGCCTCCTTGGTTAATCATTTGTCGCTCTGGCTTTTGGTTAACCAGTTGTCGATGTTCAAAATTTCAGTTAATGAGTTGCCTCTTTGAAATTTCAGTTAATGAGTTGGCCCTTTGGTTACTCATTTGTCCCTGTGTCTTTTGGTTAACCAGTTGTCGATGTTCGAAATTCAGTTAATGAGTTGCCTCCTTGGTTAATCATTTGTCGCTCTGGCTTTTGGTTAACCAGTTGTCGATGTTCAAAATTTCAGTTAATGAGCTGCTCTTATGTTCTATGATTTCCTACCTTGACAACTCATTAACCAGTGTTTCAAACAATGCACCAGGCCATTTGACGACCCCAACTCGGTTCCACAAGCGGGAAAGCAGCACCCCAAGGCCCGGTAAGGGGGCCGAATACATTCCCATCGTGAATTCCGTCCCAAATGTGAATGACAAGTTTTCAGTTAATCAGTTGCCTGCTTGGTTACTCATTTGTCGCTCTGACATTTGGTTAACCAGTTGTCGATGTTCAAATTTCAGTTAATGAGTAGCCTCTTTGAAATTTCAGTTAATGAGTTGGCCCTTTGGTTACTCATTTGTCCCTGTGTCTTTTGGTTACCCAGTTGTCGATGTTCGAAATTCAGTTAATGAGTTGCCTCCTTGGTTAATCATTTGTCGCTCTGACTCTTGGTTAACCAGTTGTCGATGTTCAAAATTTCAGTTAATGAGTTGCCTCTTTGAAATTTCAGTTAATGAGTTGGCCCTTTGGTTACTCATTTGTCCCTGTGTCTTTTGGTTAACCAGTTGTCGATGTTCGAAATTCAGTTAATGAGTTGCCTCCTTGGTTAATCATTTGTCGCTCTGGCTTTTGGTTAACCAGTTGTCGATGTTCAAAATTTCAGTTAATGAGCTGCTCTTATGTTCTATGATTTCCTACCTTGACAACTCATTAACCAGTGTTTCAAACAATGCACCAGGCCATTTGACGACCCCAACTCGGTTCCACAAGCGGGAAAGCAGCACCCCAAGGCCCGGTAAGGGGGCCGAATACATTCCCATCGTGAATTCCGTCCCAAATGTGAATGACAAGTTTTCAGTTAATCAGTTGCCTGCTTGGTTACTCATTTGTCGCTCTGACATTTGGTTAACCAGTTGTCGATGTTCAAATTTCAGTTAATGAG
Source organism: Somniosus microcephalus (assembly GCF_052327205.1). Taxonomy (NCBI): domain Eukaryota; kingdom Metazoa; phylum Chordata; class Chondrichthyes; order Squaliformes; family Somniosidae; genus Somniosus; species Somniosus microcephalus. Next base: position 331,519 of record NW_028225356.1, read on the forward strand.
TAGCCTCTTTGAAATTTCAGTTAATGAGTTGGCCCTTTGGTTACTCATTTGTCCCTGTGTCTTTTGGTTACCCAGTTGTCGATGTTCGAAATTCAGTTAATGAGTTGCCTCCTTGGTTAATCATTTGTCGCTCTGACTCTTGGTTAACCAGTTGTCGATGTTCAAAATTTCAGTTAATGAGTTGCCTCTTTGAAATTTCAGTTAATGAGTTGGCCCTTTGGTTACTCATTTGTCCCTGTGTCTTTTGGTTAACCAGTTGTCGATGTTCGAAATTCAGTTAATGAGTTGCCTCCTTGGTTAATCATTTGTCGCTCTGGCTTTTGGTTAACCAGTTGTCGATGTTCAAAATTTCAGTTAATGAGTTGCCTCTTTGAAATTTCAGTTAATGAGTTGGCCCTTTGGTTACTCATTTGTCCCTGTGTCTTTTGGTTAACCAGTTGTCGATGTTCGAAATTCAGTTAATGAGTTGCCTCCTTGGTTAATCATTTGTCGCTCTGACATTTGGTTAACCAGTTGTCGATGTTCGAAATTCAGTTAATGAGTTGCCTCCTTGGTTAATCATTTGTCGCTCTGGCTTTTGGTTAACCAGTTGTCGATGTTCAAAATTTCAGTTAATGAGTTGCCTCTTTGAAATTTCAGTTAATGAGTTGGCCCTTTGGTTACTCATTTGTCCCTGTGTCTTTTGGTTAACCAGTTGTCGATGTTCGAAATTCAGTTACTGAGTTGCCTCCTTGGTTAATCATTTGTCGCTCTGGCTTTTGGTTAACCAGTTGTCGATGTTCAAAATTTCAGTTAATGAGCTGCTCTTATGTTCTATGATTTCCGACCTTGACAACTCATTAACCAGTGTTTCAAACAATGCACCAGGCCATTTGACGACCCCAACTCGGTTCCACAAGCGGGAAAGCAGCACCCCAAGGCCCGGTAAGGGGGCCGAATACATTCCCATCGTGAATTCCGTCCCAAATGTGAATGACAAGTTTTCAGTTAATCAGTTGCCTGCTTGGTTACTCATTTGTCGCTCTGACATTTGGTTATCCAGTTGTCGATGTTCAAAATTTCAGTTAATGAGTTGCCTCTTTGAAATTTCAGTTAATGAGTTGGCCCTTTGGTTACTCATTTGTCCCTGTGTCTTTTGGTTACCCAGTTGTCGATGTTCGAAATTCAGTTAATGAGTTGCCTCCTTGGTTAATCATTTGTCGCCCTGACTCTTGGTTAACCAGTTGTCGATGTTCGAAATTCAGTTATTGAGTTGCCTCCTTGGTTACTCATTTGTCGCTCTGACATTTGGTTAACCAGTTGTCGATGTTCGAAATTCAGTTAATGAGTTGCCTCCTTGGTTAATCATTTGTCGCTCTGGCTTTTGGTTAACCAGTTGTCGATGTTCAAAATTTCAGTTAATGAGTTGCCTCTTTGAAATTTCAGTTAATGAGTTGGCCCTTTGGTTACTCATTTGTCCCTGTGTCTTTTGGTTAACCAGTTGTCGATGTTCGAAATTCAGTTAATGAGTTGCCTCCTTGGTTAATCATTTGTCGCTCTGGCTTTTGGTTAACCAGTTGTCGATGTTCAAAATTTCAGTTAATGAGCTGCTCTTATGTTCTATGATTTCCGACCTTGACAACTCATTAACCAGTGTTTCAAACAATGCACCAGGCCATTTGACGACCCCAACTCGGTTCCACAAGCGGGAAAGCAGCACCCCAAGGCCCGGTAAGGGGGCCGAATACATTCCCATCGTGAATTCCGTCCCAAATGTGAATGACAAGTTTTCAGTTAATCAGTTGCCTGCTTGGTTACTCATTTGTCGCTCTGACATTTGGTTAACCAGTTGTCGATGTTCAAATTTCAGTTAATGAGTAGCCTCTTTGAAATTTCAGTTAATGAGTTGGCCCTTTGGTTACTCATTTGTCCCTGTGTCTTTTGGTTACCCAGTTGTCGATGTTCGAAATTCAGTTAATGAGTTGCCTCCTTGGTTAATCATTTGTCGCCCTGACTCTTGGTTAACCAGTTGTCGATGTTCGAAATTCAGTTACTGAGTTGCCTCCTTGGTTAATCATTTGTCGCTCTGACATTTGGTTAACCAGTTGTCGATGTTCGAAATTCAGTTAATGAGTTGCCTCCTTGGTTAATCATTTGTCGCTCTGGCTTTTGGTTAACCAGTTGTCGATGTTCGAAATTCAGTTATTGAGTTGCCTCCTTGGTTAATCATTTGTCGCCCTGACTCTTGGTTAACCAGTTGTCGATGTTCGAAATTCAGTTACTGAGTTGCCTCCTTGGTTAATCATTTGTCGCTCTGACATTTGGTTAACCAGTTGTCGATGTTCGAAATTCAGTTAATGAGTTGCCTCCTTGGTTAATCATTTGTCGCTCTGGCTTTTGGTTAACCAGTTGTCGATGTTCAAAATTTCAGTTAATGAGCTGCTCTTATGTTCTATGATTTCCGACCTTGACAACTCATTAACCAGTGTTTCAAACAATGCACCAGGCCATTTGACGACCCCAACTCGGTTCCACAAGCGGGAAAGCAGCACCCCAAGGCCCGGTAAGGGGGCCGAATACATTCCCATCGTGAATTCCGTCCCAAATGTGAATGACAAGTTTTCAGTTAATCAGTTGCCTGCTTGGTTACTCATTTGTCGCTCTGACATTTGGTTAACCAGTTGTCGATGTTCAAAATTTCAGTTAATGAGTTGCCTCTTTGAAATTTCAGTTAATGAGTTGGCCCTTTGGTTACTCATTTGTCCCTGTGTCTTTTGGTTACCCAGTTGTCGATGTTCGAAATTCAGTTAATGAGTTGCCTCCTTGGTTAATCATTTGTCGCTCTGGCTTTTGGTTAACCAGTTGTCGATGTTCAAAATTTCAGTTATTGAGTTGCCTCTTTGAAATTTCAGTTAATGAGTTGGCCCTTTGGTGACTCATTTGTCCCTGTGTCTTTTGGTTAACCAGTTGTCGATGTTCGAAATTCAGTTAATGAGTTGCCTCCTTGGTTAATCATTTGTCGCTCTGGCTTTTGGTTAACCAGTTGTCGATGTTCAAAATTTCAGTTAATGAGCTGCTCTTATGTTCTATGATTTCCTACCTTGACAACTCATTAACCAGTGTTTCAAACAATGCACCAGGCCATTTGACGACCCCAACTCGGTTCCACAAGCGGGAAAGCAGCACCCCAAGGCCCGGTAAGGGGGCCGAATACATTCCCATCGTGAATTCCGTCCCAAATGTGAATGACAAGTTTTCAGTTAATCAGTTGCCTGCTTGGTTACTCATTTGTCGCTCTGACATTTGGTTAACCAGTTGTCGATGTTCAAATTTCAGTTAATGAGTAGCCTCTTTGAAATTTCAGTTAATGAGTTGGCCCTTTGGTTACTCATTTGTCCCTGTGTCTTTTGGTTACCCAGTTGTCGATGTTCGAAATTCAGTTAATGAGTTGCCTCCTTGGTTAATCATTTGTCGCTCTGACTCTTGGTTAACCAGTTGTCGATGTTCAAAATTTCAGTTAATGAGTTGCCTCTTTGAAATTTCAGTTAATGAGTTGGCCCTTTGGTTACTCATTTGTCCCTGTGTCTTTTGGTTAACCAGTTGTCGATGTTCGAAATTCAGTTAATGAGTTGCCTCCTTGGTTAATCATTTGTCGCTCTGGCTTTTGGTTAACCAGTTGTCGATGTTCAAAATTTCAGTTAATGAGTTGCCTCTTTGAAATTTCAGTTAATGAGTTGGCCCTTTGGTTACTCATTTGTCCCTGTGTCTTTTGGTTAACCAGTTGTCGATGTTCGAAATTCAGTTAATGAGTTGCCTCCTTGGTTAATCATTTGTCGCTCTGGCTTTTGGTTAACCAGTTGTCGATGTTCAAAATTTCAGTTAATGAGCTGCTCTTATGTTCTATGATTTCCTACCTTGACAACTCATTAACCAGTGTTTCAAACAATGCACCAGGCCATTTGACGACCCCAACTCGGTTCCACAAGCGGGAAAGCAGCACCCCAAGGCCCGGTAAGGGGGCCGAATACATTCCCATCGTGAATTCCGTCCCAAATGTGAAAGACAAGTTTTCAGTTAATCAGTTGCCTGCTTGGTTACTCATTTGTCGCTCTGACATTTGGTTAACCAGTTGTCGATGTTCAAATTTCAGTTAATGAGTAGCCTCTTTGAAATTTCAGTTAATGAGTTGGCCCTTTGGTTACTCATTTGTCCCTGTGTCTTTTGGTTACCCAGTTGTCGATGTTCGAAATTCAGTTAATGAGTTGCCTCCTTGGTTAATCATTTGTCGCTCTGGCTTTTGGTTAACCAGTTGTCGATGTTCAAAATTTCAGTTAATGAGTTGCCTCTTTGAAATTTCAGTTAATGAGTTGGCCCTTTGGTTACTCATTTGTCCCTGTGTCTTTTGGTTAACCAGTTGTCGATGTTCGAAATTCAGTTAATGAGTTGCCTCCTTGGTTAATCATTTGTCGCTCTGGCTTTTGGTTAACCAGTTGTCGATGTTCAAAATTTCAGTTAATGAGTTGCCTCTTTGAAATTTCAGTTAATGAGTTGGCCCTTTGGTGACTCATTTGTCCCTGTGTCTTTTGGTTAACCAGTTGTCGATGTTCGAAATTCAGTTAATGAGTTGCCTCCTTGGTTAATCATTTGTCGCTCTGGCTTTTGGTTAACCAGTTGTCGATGTTCAAAATTTCAGTTAATGAGCTGCTCTTATGTTCTATGATTTCCTACCTTGACAACTCATTAACCAGTGTTTCAAACAATGCACCAGGCCATTTGACGACCCCAACTCGGTTCCACAAGCGGGAAAGCAGCACCCCAAGGCCCGGTAAGGGGGCCGAATACATTCCCATCGTGAATTCCGTCCCAAATGTGAATGACAAGTTTTCAGTTAATCAGTTGCCTGCTTGGTTACTCATTTGTCGCTCTGACATTTGGTTAAACAGTTGTCGATGTTCAAAATTTCAGTTAATGAGTTGCCTCTTTGAAATTTCAGTTAATGAGTTGGCCCTTTGGTTACTCATTTGTCCCTGTGTCTTTTGGTTACCCAGTTGTCGATGTTCGAAATTCAGTTAATGAGTTGCCTCCTTGGTTAATCATTTGTCGCTCTGGCTTTTGGTTAACCAGTTGTCGATGTTCAAAATTTCAGTTATTGAGTTGCCTCTTTGAAATTTCAGTTAATGAGTTGGCCCTTTGGTGACTCATTTGTCCCTGTGTCTTTTGGTTAACCAGTTGTCGATGTTCGAAATTCAGTTAATGAGTTGCCTCCTTGGTTAATCATTTGTCGCTCTGGCTTTTGGTTAACCAGTTGTCGATGTTCAAAATTTCAGTTAATGAGCTGCTCTTATGTTCTATGATTTCCTACCTTGACAACTCATTAACCAGTGTTTCAAACAATGCACCAGGCCATTTGACGACCCCAACTCGGTTCCACAAGCGGGAAAGCAGCACCCCAAGGCCCGATAAGGGGGCCGAATACATTCCCATCGTGAATTCCGTCCCAAATGTGAAAGACAAGTTTTCAGTTAATCAGTTGCCTGCTTGGTTACTCATTTGTCGCTCTGACATTTGGTTAACCAGTTGTCGATGTTCAAATTTCAGTTAATGAGTAGCCTCTTTGAAATTTCAGTTAATGAGTTGGCCCTTTGGTTACTCATTTGTCCCTGTGTCTTTTGGTTACCCAGTTGTCGATGTTCGAAATTCAGTTAATGAGTTGCCTGCTTGGTTACTCATTTGTCGCTCTGACATTTGGTTAACCAGTTGTCGATGTTCAAATTTCAGTTAATGAGTAGCCTCTTTGAAATTTCAGTTAATGAGTTGGCCCTTTGGTTACTCATTTGTCCCTGTGTCTTTTGGTTACCCAGTTGTCGATGTTCGAAATTCAGTTAATGAGTTGCCTCCTTGGTTAATCATTTGTCGCTCTGACTCTTGGTTAACCAGTTGTCGATGTTCAAAATTTCAGTTAATGAGTTGCCTCTTTGAAATTTCAGTTAATGAGTTGGCCCTTTGGTTACTCATTTGTCCCTGTGTCTTTTGGTTAACCAGTTGTCGATGTTCGAAATTCAGTTAATGAGTTGCCTCCTTGGTTAATCATTTGTCGCTCTGGCTTTTGGTTAACCAGTTGTCGATGTTCAAAATTTCAGTTAATGAGCTGCTCTTATGTTCTATGATTTCCTACCTTGACAACTCATTAACCAGTGTTTCAAACAATGCACCAGGCCATTTGACGACCCCAACTCGGTTCCACAAGCGGGAAAGCAGCACCCCAAGGCCCGGTAAGGGGGCCGAATACATTCCCATCGTGAATTCCGTCCCAAATGTGAATGACAAGTTTTCAGTTAATCAGTTGCCTGCTTGGTTACTCATTTGTCGCTCTGACATTTGGTTAACCAGTTGTCGATGTTCAAATTTCAGTTAATGAGTAGCCTCTTTGAAATTTCAGTTAATGAGTTGGCCCTTTGGTTACTCATTTGTCCCTGTGTCTTTTGGTTACCCAGTTGTCGATGTTCGAAATTCAGTTAATGAGTTGCCTCCTTGGTTAATCATTTGTCGCTCTGACTCTTGGTTAACCAGTTGTCGATGTTCAAAATTTCAGTTAATGAGTTGCCTCTTTGAAATTTCAGTTAATGAGTTGGCCCTTTGGTTACTCATTTGTCCCTGTGTCTTTTGGTTACCCAGTTGTCGATGTTCGAAATTCAGTTAATGAGTTGCCTCCTTGGTTAATCATTTGTCGCTCTGGCTTTTGGTTAACCAGTTGTCGATGTTCAAAATTTCAGTTATTGAGTTGCCTCTTTGAAATTTCAGTTAATGAGTTGGCCCTTTGGTGACTCATTTGTCCCTGTGTCTTTTGGTTAACCAGTTGTCGATGTTCGAAATTCAGTTAATGAGTTGCCTCCTTGGTTAATCATTTGTCGCTCTGGCTTTTGGTTAACCAGTTGTCGATGTTCAAAATTTCAGTTAATGAGCTGCTCTTATGTTCTATGATTTCCTACCTTGACAACTCATTAACCAGTGTTTCAAACAATGCACCAGGCCATTTGACGACCCCAACTCGGTTCCACAAGCGGGAAAGCAGCACCCCAAGGCCCGATAAGGGGGCCGAATACATTCCCATCGTGAATTCCGTCCCAAATGTGAAAGACAAGTTTTCAGTTAATCAGTTGCCTGCTTGGTTACTCATTTGTCGCTCTGACATTTGGTTAACCAGTTGTCGATGTTCAAATTTCAGTTAATGAGTAGCCTCTTTGAAATTTCAGTTAATGAGTTGGCCCTTTGGTTACTCATTTGTCCCTGTGTCTTTTGGTTACCCAGTTGTCGATGTTCGAAATTCAGTTAATGAGTTGCCTGCTTGGTTACTCATTTGTCGCTCTGACATTTGGTTAACCAGTTGTCGATGTTCAAATTTCAGTTAATGAGTAGCCTCTTTGAAATTTCAGTTAATGAGTTGGCCCTTTGGTTACTCATTTGTCCCTGTGTCTTTTGGTTACCCAGTTGTCGATGTTCGAAATTCAGTTAATGAGTTGCCTCCTTGGTTAATCATTTGTCGCTCTGACTCTTGGTTAACCAGTTGTCGATGTTCAAAATTTCAGTTAATGAGTTGCCTCTTTGAAATTTCAGTTAATGAGTTGGCCCTTTGGTTACTCATTTGTCCCTGTGTCTTTTGGTTAACCAGTTGTCGATGTTCGAAATTCAGTTAATGAGTTGCCTCCTTGGTTAATCATTTGTCGCTCTGGCTTTTGGTTAACCAGTTGTCGATGTTCAAAATTTCAGTTAATGAGCTGCTCTTATGTTCTATGATTTCCTACCTTGACAACTCATTAACCAGTGTTTCAAACAATGCACCAGGCCATTTGACGACCCCAACTCGGTTCCACAAGCGGGAAAGCAGCACCCCAAGGCCCGGTAAGGGGGCCGAATACATTCCCATCGTGAATTCCGTCCCAAATGTGAATGACAAGTTTTCAGTTAATCAGTTGCCTGCTTGGTTACTCATTTGTCGCTCTGACATTTGGTTAAACAGTTGTCGATGTTCAAAATTTCAGTTAATGAGTTGCCTCTTTGAAATTTCAGTTAATGAGTTGGCCCTTTGGTTACTCATTTGTCCCTGTGTCTTTTGGTTACCCAGTTGTCGATGTTCGAAATTCAGTTAATGAGTTGCCTCCTTGGTTAATCATTTGTCGCTCTGGCTTTTGGTTAACCAGTTGTCGATGTTCAAAATTTCAGTTATTGAGTTGCCTCTTTGAAATTTCAGTTAATGAGTTGGCCCTTTGGTTACTCATTTGTCCCTGTGTCTTTTGGTTAACCAGTTGTCGATGTTCGAAATTCAGTTAATGAGTTGCCTCCTTGGTTAATCATTTGTCGCTCTGGCTTTTGGTTAACCAGTTGTCGATGTTCAAAATTTCAGTTAATGAGCTGCTCTTATGTTCTATGATTTCCTACCTTGACAACTCATTAACCAGTGTTTCAAACAATGCACCAGGCCATTTGACGACCCCAACTCGGTTCCACAAGCGGGAAAGCAGCACCCCAAGGCCCGGTAAGGGGGCCGAATACATTCCCATCGTGAATTCCGTCCCAAATGTGAAAGACAAGTTTTCAGTTAATCAGTTGCCTGCTTGGTTACTCATTTGTCGCTCTGACATTTGGTTAACCAGTTGTCGATGTTCAAATTTCAGTTAATGAGTAGCCTCTTTGAAATTTCAGTTAATGAGTTGGCCCTTTGGTTACTCATTTGTCCCTGTGTCTTTTGGTTACCCAGTTGTCGATGTTCGAAATTCAGTTAATGAGTTGCCTCCTTGGTTAATCATTTGTCGCTCTGGCTTTTGGTTAACCAGTTGTCGATGTTCAAAATTTCAGTTAATGAGTTGCCTCTTTGAAATTTCAGTTAATGAGTTGGCCCTTTGGTTACTCATTTGTCCCTGTGTCTTTTGGTTAACCAGTTGTCGATGTTCGAAATTCAGTTAATGAGTTGCCTCCTTGGTTAATCATTTGTCGCTCTGGCTTTTGGTTAACCAGTTGTCGATGTTCAAAATTTCAGTTAATGAGCTGCTCTTATGTTCTATGATTTCCTACCTTGACAACTCATTAACCAGTGTTTCAAACAATGCACCAGGCCATTTGACGACCCCAACTCGGTTCCACAAGCGGGAAAGCAGCACCCCAAGGCCCGGTAAGGGGGCCGAATACATTCCCATCGTGAATTCCGTCCCAAATGTGAATGACAAGTTTTCAGTTAATCAGTTGCCTGCTTGGTTACTCATTTGTCGCTCTGACATTTGGTTAACCAGTTGTCGATGTTCAAAATTACAGTTAATGAGTTGCCTCTTTGAAATTTCAGTTAATGAGTTGGCCCTTTGGTTACTCATTTGTCCCTGTGTCTTTTGGTTAACCAGTTGTCGATGTTCGAAATTCAGTTAATGAGTTGCCTCCTTGGTTAATCATTTGTCGCCCTGACTCTTGGTTAACCAGTTGTCGATGTTCGAAATTCAGTTAATGAGTTGCCTCCTTGGTTAATCATTTGTCGCTCTGACATTTGGTTAACCAGTTGTCGATGTTCGAAATTCAGTTAATGAGTTGCCTCCTTGGTTAATCATTTGTCGCTCTGGCTTTTGGTTAACCAGTTGTCGATGTTCAAAATTTCAGTTAATGAGTTGCCTCTTTGAAATTTCAGTTAATGAGTTGGCCCTTTGGTGACTCATTTGTCCCTGTGTCTTTTGGTTAACCAGTTGTCGATGTTCGAAATTCAGTTACTGAGTTGCCTCCTTGGTTAATCATTTGTCGCTCTGGCTTTTGGTTAACCAGTTGTCGATGTTCAAAATTTCAGTTAATGAGTTGCCTCTTTGAAATTTCAGTTAATGAGTTGGCCCTTTGGTTACTCATTTGTCCCTGTGTCTTTTGGTTAACCAGTTGTCGATGTTCGAAATTCAGTTAATGAGTTGCCTCCTTGGTTAATCATTTGTCGCTCTGGCTTTTGGTTAACCAGTTGTCGATGTTCAAAATTTCAGTTAATGAGTTGCCTCTTTGAAATTTCAGTTAATGAGTTGGCCCTTTGGTGACTCATTTGTCCCTGTGTCTTTTGGTTAACCAGTTGTCGATGTTCGAAATTCAGTTAATGAGTTGCCTCCTTGGTTAATCATTTGTCGCTCTGGCTTTTGGTTAACCAGTTGTCGATGTTCAAAATTTCAGTTAATGAGCTGCTCTTATGTTCTATGATTTCCTACCTTGACAACTCATTAACCAGTGTTTCAAACAATGCACCAGGCCATTTGACGACCCCAACTCGGTTCCACAAGCGGGAAAGCAGCACCCCAAGGCCCGGTAAGGGGGCCGAATACATTCCCATCGTGAATTCCGTCCCAAATGTGAATGACAAGTTTTCAGTTAATCAGTTGCCTGCTTGGTTACTCATTTGTCGCTCTGACATTTGGTTAAACAGTTGTCGATGTTCAAAATTTCAGTTAATGAGTTGCCTCTTTGAAATTTCAGTTAATGAGTTGGCCCTTTGGTTACTCATTTGTCCCTGTGTCTTTTGGTTACCCAGTTGTCGATGTTCGAAATTCAGTTAATGAGTTGCCTCCTTGGTTAATCATTTGTCGCTCTGGCTTTTGGTTAACCAGTTGTCGATGTTCAAAATTTCAGTTATTGAGTTGCCTCTTTGAAATTTCAGTTAATGAGTTGGCCCTTTGGTGACTCATTTGTCCCTGTGTCTTTTGGTTAACCAGTTGTCGATGTTCAAAATTTCAGTTAATGAGCTGCTCTTATGTTCTATGATTTCCGACCTTGACAACTCATTAACCAGTGTTTCAAACAATGCACCAGGCCATTTGACGACCCCAACTCGGTTCCACAAGCGGGAAAGCAGCACCCCAAGGCCCGGTAAGGGGGCCGAATACATTCCCATCGTGAATTCCGTCCCAAATGTGAATGACAAGTTTTCAGTTAATCAGTTGCCTGCTTGGTTACTCATTTGTCGCTCTGACATTTGGTTAACCAGTTGTCGATGTTCAAATTTCAGTTAATGAGTAGCCTCTTTGAAATTTCAGTTAATGAGTTGGCCCTTTGGTTACTCATTTGTCCCTGTGTCTTTTGGTTACCCAGTTGTCGATGTTCGAAATTCAGTTAATGAGTTGCCTCCTTGGTTAATCATTTGTCGCTCTGACTCTTGGTTAACCAGTTGTCGATGTTCAAAATTTCAGTTAATGAGTTGCCTCTTTGAAATTTCAGTTAATGAGTTGGCCCTTTGGTTACTCATTTGTCCCTGTGTCTTTTGGTTAACCAGTTGTCGATGTTCGAAATTCAGTTAATGAGTTGCCTCCTTGGTTAATCATTTGTCGCTCTGGCTTTTGGTTAACCAGTTGTCGATGTTCAAAATTTCAGTTAATGAGTTGCCTCTTTGAAATTTCAGTTAATGAGTTGGCCCTTTGGTTACTCATTTGTCCCTGTGTCTTTTGGTTAACCAGTTGTCGATGTTCGAAATTCAGTTAATGAGTTGCCTCCTTGGTTAATCATTTGTCGCTCTGGCTTTTGGTTAACCAGTTGTCGATGTTCAAAATTTCAGTTAATGAGCTGCTCTTATGTTCTATGATTTCCTACCTTGACAACTCATTAACCAGTGTTTCAAACAATGCACCAGGCCATTTGACGACCCCAACTCGGTTCCACAAGCGGGAAAGCAGCACCCCAAGGCCCGGTAAGGGGGCCGAATACATTCCCATCGTGAATTCCGTCCCAAATGTGAAAGACAAGTTTTCAGTTAATCAGTTGCCTGCTTGGTTACTCATTTGTCGCTCTGACATTTGGTTAACCAGTTGTCGATGTTCAAATTTCAGTTAATGAGTAGCCTCTTTGAAATTTCAGTTAATGAGTTGGCCCTTTGGTTACTCATTTGTCCCTGTGTCTTTTGGTTACCCAGTTGTCGATGTTCGAAATTCAGTTAATGAGTTGCCTCCTTGGTTAATCATTTGTCGCTCTGGCTTTTGGTTAACCAGTTGTCGATGTTCAAAATTTCAGTTAATGAGTTGCCTCTTTGAAATTTCAGTTAATGAGTTGGCCCTTTGGTTACTCATTTGTCCCTGTGTCTTTTGGTTAACCAGTTGTCGATGTTCGAAATTCAGTTAATGAGTTGCCTCCTTGGTTAATCATTTGTCGCTCTGGCTTTTGGTTAACCAGTTGTCGATGTTCAAAATTTCAGTTAATGAGTTGCCTCTTTGAAATTTCAGTTAATGAGTTGGCCCTTTGGTGACTCATTTGTCCCTGTGTCTTTTGGTTAACCAGTTGTCGATGTTCGAAATTCAGTTAATGAGTTGCCTCCTTGGTTATCATTTGTCGCTCTGGCTTTTGGTTAACCAGTTGTCGATGTTCAAAATTTCAGTTAATGAGCTGCTCTTATGTTCTATGATTTCCTACCTTGACAACTCATTAACCAGTGTTTCAAACAATGCACCAGGCCATTTGACGACCCCAACTCGGTTCCACAAGCGGGAAAGCAGCACCCCAAGGCCCGGTAAGGGGGCCGAATACATTCCCATCGTGAATTCCGTCCCAAATGTGAATGACAAGTTTTCAGTTAATCAGTTGCCTGCTTGGTTACTCATTTGTCGCTCTGACATTTGGTTAAACAGTTGTCGATGTTCAAAATTTCAGTTAATGAGTTGCCTCTTTGAAATTTCAGTTAATGAGTTGGCCCTTTGGTTACTCATTTGTCCCTGTGTCTTTTGGTTACCCAGTTGTCGATGTTCGAAATTCAGTTAATGAGTTGCCTCCTTGGTTAATCATTTGTCGCTCTGGCTTTTGGTTAACCAGTTGTCGATGTTCAAAATTTCAGTTATTGAGTTGCCTCTTTGAAATTTCAGTTAATGAGTTGGCCCTTTGGTGACTCATTTGTCCCTGTGTCTTTTGGTTAACCAGTTGTCGATGTTCGAAATTCAGTTAATGAGTTGCCTCCTTGGTTAATCATTTGTCGCTCTGGCTTTTGGTTAACCAGTTGTCGATGTTCAAAATTTCAGTTAATGAGCTGCTCTTATGTTCTATGATTTCCTACCTTGACAACTCATTAACCAGTGTTTCAAACAATGCACCAGGCCATTTGACGACCCCAACTCGGTTCCACAAGCGGGAAAGCAGCACCCCAAGGCCCGGTAAGGGGGCCGAATACATTCCCATCGTGAATTCCGTCCCAAATGTGAATGACAAGTTTTCAGTTAATCAGTTGCCTGCTTGGTTACTCATTTGTCGCTCTGACATTTGGTTAACCAGTTGTCGATGTTCAAATTTCAGTTAATGAGTAGCCTCTTTGAAATTTCAGTTAATGAGTTGGCCCTTTGGTTACTCATTTGTCCCTGTGTCTTTTGGTTACCCAGTTGTCGATGTTCGAAATTCAGTTAATGAGTTGCCTCCTTGGTTAATCATTTGTCGCTCTGACTCTTGGTTAACCAGTTGTCGATGTTCAAAATTTCAGTTAATGAGTTGCCTCTTTGAAATTTCAGTTAATGAGTTGGCCCTTTGGTTACTCATTTGTCCCTGTGTCTTTTGGTTAACCAGTTGTCGATGTTCGAAATTCAGTTAATGAGTTGCCTCCTTGGTTAATCATTTGTCGCTCTGGCTTTTGGTTAACCAGTTGTCGATGTTCAAAATTTCAGTTAATGAGTTGCCTCTTTGAAATTTCAGTTAATGAGTTGGCCCTTTGGTTACTCATTTGTCCCTGTGTCTTTTGGTTAACCAGTTGTCGATGTTCGAAATTCAGTTAATGAGTTGCCTCCTTGGTTAATCATTTGTCGCTCTGGCTTTTGGTTAACCAGTTGTCGATGTTCAAAATTTCAGTTAATGAGCTGCTCTTATGTTCTATGATTTCCTACCTTGACAACTCATTAACCAGTGTTTCAAACAATGCACCAGGCCATTTGACGACCCCAACTCGGTTCCACAAGCGGGAAAGCAGCACCCCAAGGCCCGGTAAGGGGGCCGAATACATTCCCATCGTGAATTCCGTCCCAAATGTGAAAGACAAGTTTTCAGTTAATCAGTTGCCTGCTTGGTTACTCATTTGTCGCTCTGACATTTGGTTAACCAGTTGTCGATGTTCAAATTTCAGTTAATGAGTAGCCTCTTTGAAATTTCAGTTAATGAGTTGGCCCTTTGGTTACTCATTTGTCCCTGTGTCTTTTGGTTACCCAGTTGTCGATGTTCGAAATTCAGTTAATGAGTTGCCTCCTTGGTTAATCATTTGTCGCTCTGGCTTTTGGTTAACCAGTTGTCGATGTTCAAAATTTCAGTTAATGAGTTGCCTCTTTGAAATTTCAGTTAATGAGTTGGCCCTTTGGTTACTCATTTGTCCCTGTGTCTTTTGGTTAACCAGTTGTCGATGTTCGAAATTCAGTTAATGAGTTGCCTCCTTGGTTAATCATTTGTCGCTCTGGCTTTTGGTTAACCAGTTGTCGATGTTCAAAATTTCAGTTAATGAGTTGCCTCTTTGAAATTTCAGTTAATGAGTTGGCCCTTTGGTGACTCATTTGTCCCTGTGTCTTTTGGTTAACCAGTTGTCGATGTTCGAAATTCAGTTAATGAGTTGCCTCCTTGGTTAATCATTTGTCGCTCTGGCTTTTGGTTAACCAGTTGTCGATGTTCAAAATTTCAGTTAATGAGCTGCTCTTATGTTCTATGATTTCCTACCTTGACAACTCATTAACCAGTGTTTCAAACAATGCACCAGGCCATTTGACGACCCCAACTCGGTTCCACAAGCGGGAAAGCAGCACCCCAAGGCCCGGTAAGGGGGCCGAATACATTCCCATCGTGAATTCCGTCCCAAATGTGAATGACAAGTTTTCAGTTAATCAGTTGCCTGCTTGGTTACTCATTTGTCGCTCTGACATTTGGTTAAACAGTTGTCGATGTTCAAAATTTCAGTTAATGAGTTGCCTCTTTGAAATTTCAGTTAATGAGTTGGCCCTTTGGTTACTCATTTGTCCCTGTGTCTTTTGGTTACCCAGTTGTCGATGTTCGAAATTCAGTTAATGAGTTGCCTCCTTGGTTAATCATTTGTCGCTCTGGCTTTTGGTTAACCAGTTGTCGATGTTCAAAATTTCAGTTATTGAGTTGCCTCTTTGAAATTTCAGTTAATGAGTTGGCCCTTTGGTGACTCATTTGTCCCTGTGTCTTTTGGTTAACCAGTTGTCGATGTTCGAAATTCAGTTAATGAGTTGCCTCCTTGGTTAATCATTTGTCGCTCTGGCTTTTGGTTAACCAGTTGTCGATGTTCAAAATTTCAGTTAATGAGCTGCTCTTATGTTCTATGATTTCCTACCTTGACAACTCATTAACCAGTGTTTCAAACAATGCACCAGGCCATTTGACGACCCCAACTCGGTTCCACAAGCGGGAAAGCAGCACCCCAAGGCCCGATAAGGGGGCCGAATACATTCCCATCGTGAATTCCGTCCCAAATGTGAAAGACAAGTTTTCAGTTAATCAGTTGCCTGCTTGGTTACTCATTTGTCGCTCTGACATTTGGTTAACCAGTTGTCGATGTTCAAATTTCAGTTAATGAGTAGCCTCTTTGAAATTTCAGTTAATGAGTTGGCCCTTTGGTTACTCATTTGTCCCTGTGTCTTTTGGTTACCCAGTTGTCGATGTTCGAAATTCAGTTAATGAGTTGCCTGCTTGGTTACTCATTTGTCGCTCTGACATTTGGTTAACCAGTTGTCGATGTTCAAATTTCAGTTAATGAGTAGCCTCTTTGAAATTTCAGTTAATGAGTTGGCCCTTTGGTTACTCATTTGTCCCTGTGTCTTTTGGTTACCCAGTTGTCGATGTTCGAAATTCAGTTAATGAGTTGCCTCCTTGGTTAATCATTTGTCGCTCTGACTCTTGGTTAACCAGTTGTCGATGTTCAAAATTTCAGTTAATGAGTTGCCTCTTTGAAATTTCAGTTAATGAGTTGGCCCTTTGGTTACTCATTTGTCCCTGTGTCTTTTGGTTAACCAGTTGTCGATGTTCGAAATTCAGTTAATGAGTTGCCTCCTTGGTTAATCATTTGTCGCTCTGGCTTTTGGTTAACCAGTTGTCGATGTTCAAAATTTCAGTTAATGAGCTGCTCTTATGTTCTATGATTTCCTACCTTGACAACTCATTAACCAGTGTTTCAAACAATGCACCAGGCCATTTGACTACCCCAACTCGGTTCCACAAGCGGGAAAGCAGCACCCCAAGGCCCGGTAAGGGGGCCGAATACATTCCCATCGTGAATTCCGTCCCAAATGTGAATGACAAGTTTTCAGTTAATCAGTTGCCTGCTTGGTTACTCATTTGTCGCTCTGACATTTGGTTAACCAGTTGTCGATGTTCAAATTTCAGTTAATGAGTAGCCTCTTTGAAATTTCAGTTAATGAGTTGGCCCTTTGGTTACTCATTTGTCCCTGTGTCTTTTGGTTACCCAGTTGTCGATGTTCGAAATTCAGTTAATGAGTTGCCTCCTTGGTTAATCATTTGTCGCTCTGACTCTTGGTTAACCAGTTGTCGATGTTCAAAATTTCAGTTAATGAGTTGCCTCTTTGAAATTTCAGTTAATGAGTTGGCCCTTTGGTTACTCATTTGTCCCTGTGTCTTTTGGTTAACCAGTTGT
The DNA here is from genome assembly GCF_052327205.1 of Somniosus microcephalus. Lineage (NCBI taxonomy): Eukaryota > Metazoa > Chordata > Chondrichthyes > Squaliformes > Somniosidae > Somniosus > Somniosus microcephalus. The sequence goes on from NW_028225356.1 coordinate 348,113, forward strand.
CGATGTTCGAAATTCAGTTAATGAGTTGCCTCCTTGGTTAATCATTTGTCGCTCTGGCTTTTGGTTAACCAGTTGTCGATGTTCAAAATTTCAGTTAATGAGCTGCTCTTATGTTCTATGATTTCCTACCTTGACAACTCATTAACCAGTGTTTCAAACAATGCACCAGGCCATTTGACGACCCCAACTCGGTTCCACAAGCGGGAAAGCAGCACCCCAAGGCCCGGTAAGGGGGCCGAATACATTCCCATCGTGAATTCCGTCCCAAATGTGAATGACAAGTTTTCAGTTAATCAGTTGCCTGCTTGGTTACTCATTTGTCGCTCTGACATTTGGTTAACCAGTTGTCGATGTTCAAATTTCAGTTAATGAGTAGCCTCTTTGAAATTTCAGTTAATGAGTTGGCCCTTTGGTTACTCATTTGTCCCTGTGTCTTTTGGTTACCCAGTTGTCGATGTTCGAAATTCAGTTAATGAGTTGCCTCCTTGGTTAATCATTTGTCGCTCTGACTCTTGGTTAACCAGTTGTCGATGTTCAAAATTTCAGTTAATGAGTTGCCTCTTTGAAATTTCAGTTAATGAGTTGGCCCTTTGGTTACTCATTTGTCCCTGTGTCTTTTGGTTAACCAGTTGTCGATGTTCGAAATTCAGTTAATGAGTTGCCTCCTTGGTTAATCATTTGTCGCTCTGGCTTTTGGTTAACCAGTTGTCGATGTTCAAAATTTCAGTTAATGAGTTGCCTCTTTGAAATTTCAGTTAATGAGTTGGCCCTTTGGTTACTCATTTGTCCCTGTGTCTTTTGGTTAACCAGTTGTCGATGTTCGAAATTCAGTTAATGAGTTGCCTCCTTGGTTAATCATTTGTCGCTCTGACATTTGGTTAACCAGTTGTCGATGTTCGAAATTCAGTTAATGAGTTGCCTCCTTGGTTAATCATTTGTCGCTCTGGCTTTTGGTTAACCAGTTGTCGATGTTCAAAATTTCAGTTAATGAGTTGCCTCTTTGAAATTTCAGTTAATGAGTTGGCCCTTTGGTGACTCATTTGTCCCTGTGTCTTTTGGTTAACCAGTTGTCGATGTTCGAAATTCAGTTAATGAGTTGCCTCCTTGGTTAATCATTTGTCGCTCTGGCTTTTGGTTAACCAGTTGTCGATGTTCAAAATTTCAGTTAATGAGCTGCTCTTATGTTCTATGATTTCCTACCTTGACAACTCATTAACCAGTGTTTCAAACAATGCACCAGGCCATTTGACGACCCCAACTCGGTTCCACAAGCGGGAAAGCAGCACCCCAAGGCCCGGTAAGGGGGCCGAATACATTCCCATCGTGAATTCCGTCCCAAATGTGAATGACAAGTTTTCAGTTAATCAGTTGCCTGCTTGGTTACTCATTTGTCGCTCTGACATTTGGTTAAACAGTTGTCGATGTTCAAAATTTCAGTTAATGAGTTGCCTCTTTGAAATTTCAGTTAATGAGTTGGCCCTTTGGTTACTCATTTGTCCCTGTGTCTTTTGGTTACCCAGTTGTCGATGTTCGAAATTCAGTTAATGAGTTGCCTCCTTGGTTAATCATTTGTCGCTCTGGCTTTTGGTTAACCAGTTGTCGATGTTCAAAATTTCAGTTATTGAGTTGCCTCTTTGAAATTTCAGTTAATGAGTTGGCCCTTTGGTGACTCATTTGTCCCTGTGTCTTTTGGTTAACCAGTTGTCGATGTTCGAAATTCAGTTAATGAGTTGCCTCCTTGGTTAATCATTTGTCGCTCTGGCTTTTGGTTAACCAGTTGTCGATGTTCAAAATTTCAGTTAATGAGCTGCTCTTATGTTCTATGATTTCCTACCTTGACAACTCATTAACCAGTGTTTCAAACAATGCACCAGGCCATTTGACGACCCCAACTCGGTTCCACAAGCGGGAAAGCAGCACCCCAAGGCCCGATAAGGGGGCCGAATACATTCCCATCGTGAATTCCGTCCCAAATGTGAAAGACAAGTTTTCAGTTAATCAGTTGCCTGCTTGGTTACTCATTTGTCGCTCTGACATTTGGTTAACCAGTTGTCGATGTTCAAATTTCAGTTAATGAGTAGCCTCTTTGAAATTTCAGTTAATGAGTTGGCCCTTTGGTTACTCATTTGTCCCTGTGTCTTTTGGTTACCCAGTTGTCGATGTTCGAAATTCAGTTAATGAGTTGCCTGCTTGGTTACTCATTTGTCGCTCTGACATTTGGTTAACCAGTTGTCGATGTTCAAATTTCAGTTAATGAGTAGCCTCTTTGAAATTTCAGTTAATGAGTTGGCCCTTTGGTTACTCATTTGTCCCTGTGTCTTTTGGTTACCCAGTTGTCGATGTTCGAAATTCAGTTAATGAGTTGCCTCCTTGGTTAATCATTTGTCGCTCTGACTCTTGGTTAACCAGTTGTCGATGTTCAAAATTTCAGTTAATGAGTTGCCTCTTTGAAATTTCAGTTAATGAGTTGGCCCTTTGGTTACTCATTTGTCCCTGTGTCTTTTGGTTAACCAGTTGTCGATGTTCGAAATTCAGTTAATGAGTTGCCTCCTTGGTTAATCATTTGTCGCTCTGGCTTTTGGTTAACCAGTTGTCGATGTTCAAAATTTCAGTTAATGAGCTGCTCTTATGTTCTATGATTTCCTACCTTGACAACTCATTAACCAGTGTTTCAAACAATGCACCAGGCCATTTGACGACCCCAACTCGGTTCCACAAGCGGGAAAGCAGCACCCCAAGGCCCGGTAAGGGGGCCGAATACATTCCCATCGTGAATTCCGTCCCAAATGTGAATGACAAGTTTTCAGTTAATCAGTTGCCTGCTTGGTTACTCATTTGTCGCTCTGACATTTGGTTAAACAGTTGTCGATGTTCAAAATTTCAGTTAATGAGTTGCCTCTTTGAAATTTCAGTTAATGAGTTGGCCCTTTGGTTACTCATTTGTCCCTGTGTCTTTTGGTTACCCAGTTGTCGATGTTCGAAATTCAGTTAATGAGTTGCCTCCTTGGTTAATCATTTGTCGCTCTGGCTTTTGGTTAACCAGTTGTCGATGTTCAAAATTTCAGTTATTGAGTTGCCTCTTTGAAATTTCAGTTAATGAGTTGGCCCTTTGGTTACTCATTTGTCCCTGTGTCTTTTGGTTAACCAGTTGTCGATGTTCGAAATTCAGTTAATGAGTTGCCTCCTTGGTTAATCATTTGTCGCTCTGGCTTTTGGTTAACCAGTTGTCGATGTTCAAAATTTCAGTTAATGAGCTGCTCTTATGTTCTATGATTTCCTACCTTGACAACTCATTAACCAGTGTTTCAAACAATGCACCAGGCCATTTGACGACCCCAACTCGGTTCCACAAGCGGGAAAGCAGCACCCCAAGGCCCGGTAAGGGGGCCGAATACATTCCCATCGTGAATTCCGTCCCAAATGTGAAAGACAAGTTTTCAGTTAATCAGTTGCCTGCTTGGTTACTCATTTGTCGCTCTGACATTTGGTTAACCAGTTGTCGATGTTCAAATTTCAGTTAATGAGTAGCCTCTTTGAAATTTCAGTTAATGAGTTGGCCCTTTGGTTACTCATTTGTCCCTGTGTCTTTTGGTTACCCAGTTGTCGATGTTCGAAATTCAGTTAATGAGTTGCCTCCTTGGTTAATCATTTGTCGCTCTGGCTTTTGGTTAACCAGTTGTCGATGTTCAAAATTTCAGTTAATGAGTTGCCTCTTTGAAATTTCAGTTAATGAGTTGGCCCTTTGGTTACTCATTTGTCCCTGTGTCTTTTGGTTAACCAGTTGTCGATGTTCGAAATTCAGTTAATGAGTTGCCTCCTTGGTTAATCATTTGTCGCTCTGGCTTTTGGTTAACCAGTTGTCGATGTTCAAAATTTCAGTTAATGAGCTGCTCTTATGTTCTATGATTTCCTACCTTGACAACTCATTAACCAGTGTTTCAAACAATGCACCAGGCCATTTGACGACCCCAACTCGGTTCCACAAGCGGGAAAGCAGCACCCCAAGGCCCGGTAAGGGGGCCGAATACATTCCCATCGTGAATTCCGTCCCAAATGTGAATGACAAGTTTTCAGTTAATCAGTTGCCTGCTTGGTTACTCATTTGTCGCTCTGACATTTGGTTAACCAGTTGTCGATGTTCAAAATTACAGTTAATGAGTTGCCTCTTTGAAATTTCAGTTAATGAGTTGGCCCTTTGGTTACTCATTTGTCCCTGTGTCTTTTGGTTAACCAGTTGTCGATGTTCGAAATTCAGTTAATGAGTTGCCTCCTTGGTTAATCATTTGTCGCCCTGACTCTTGGTTAACCAGTTGTCGATGTTCGAAATTCAGTTAATGAGTTGCCTCCTTGGTTAATCATTTGTCGCTCTGACATTTGGTTAACCAGTTGTCGATGTTCGAAATTCAGTTAATGAGTTGCCTCCTTGGTTAATCATTTGTCGCTCTGGCTTTTGGTTAACCAGTTGTCGATGTTCAAAATTTCAGTTAATGAGTTGCCTCTTTGAAATTTCAGTTAATGAGTTGGCCCTTTGGTGACTCATTTGTCCCTGTGTCTTTTGGTTAACCAGTTGTCGATGTTCGAAATTCAGTTACTGAGTTGCCTCCTTGGTTAATCATTTGTCGCTCTGGCTTTTGGTTAACCAGTTGTCGATGTTCAAAATTTCAGTTAATGAGTTGCCTCTTTGAAATTTCAGTTAATGAGTTGGCCCTTTGGTTACTCATTTGTCCCTGTGTCTTTTGGTTAACCAGTTGTCGATGTTCGAAATTCAGTTAATGAGTTGCCTCCTTGGTTAATCATTTGTCGCTCTGGCTTTTGGTTAACCAGTTGTCGATGTTCAAAATTTCAGTTAATGAGTTGCCTCTTTGAAATTTCAGTTAATGAGTTGGCCCTTTGGTGACTCATTTGTCCCTGTGTCTTTTGGTTAACCAGTTGTCGATGTTCGAAATTCAGTTAATGAGTTGCCTCCTTGGTTAATCATTTGTCGCTCTGGCTTTTGGTTAACCAGTTGTCGATGTTCAAAATTTCAGTTAATGAGCTGCTCTTATGTTCTATGATTTCCTACCTTGACAACTCATTAACCAGTGTTTCAAACAATGCACCAGGCCATTTGACGACCCCAACTCGGTTCCACAAGCGGGAAAGCAGCACCCCAAGGCCCGGTAAGGGGGCCGAATACATTCCCATCGTGAATTCCGTCCCAAATGTGAATGACAAGTTTTCAGTTAATCAGTTGCCTGCTTGGTTACTCATTTGTCGCTCTGACATTTGGTTAAACAGTTGTCGATGTTCAAAATTTCAGTTAATGAGTTGCCTCTTTGAAATTTCAGTTAATGAGTTGGCCCTTTGGTTACTCATTTGTCCCTGTGTCTTTTGGTTACCCAGTTGTCGATGTTCGAAATTCAGTTAATGAGTTGCCTCCTTGGTTAATCATTTGTCGCTCTGGCTTTTGGTTAACCAGTTGTCGATGTTCAAAATTTCAGTTATTGAGTTGCCTCTTTGAAATTTCAGTTAATGAGTTGGCCCTTTGGTGACTCATTTGTCCCTGTGTCTTTTGGTTAACCAGTTGTCGATGTTCAAAATTTCAGTTAATGAGCTGCTCTTATGTTCTATGATTTCCGACCTTGACAACTCATTAACCAGTGTTTCAAACAATGCACCAGGCCATTTGACGACCCCAACTCGGTTCCACAAGCGGGAAAGCAGCACCCCAAGGCCCGGTAAGGGGGCCGAATACATTCCCATCGTGAATTCCGTCCCAAATGTGAATGACAAGTTTTCAGTTAATCAGTTGCCTGCTTGGTTACTCATTTGTCGCTCTGACATTTGGTTAACCAGTTGTCGATGTTCAAATTTCAGTTAATGAGTAGCCTCTTTGAAATTTCAGTTAATGAGTTGGCCCTTTGGTTACTCATTTGTCCCTGTGTCTTTTGGTTACCCAGTTGTCGATGTTCGAAATTCAGTTAATGAGTTGCCTCCTTGGTTAATCATTTGTCGCTCTGACTCTTGGTTAACCAGTTGTCGATGTTCAAAATTTCAGTTAATGAGTTGCCTCTTTGAAATTTCAGTTAATGAGTTGGCCCTTTGGTTACTCATTTGTCCCTGTGTCTTTTGGTTAACCAGTTGTCGATGTTCGAAATTCAGTTAATGAGTTGCCTCCTTGGTTAATCATTTGTCGCTCTGGCTTTTGGTTAACCAGTTGTCGATGTTCAAAATTTCAGTTAATGAGTTGCCTCTTTGAAATTTCAGTTAATGAGTTGGCCCTTTGGTTACTCATTTGTCCCTGTGTCTTTTGGTTAACCAGTTGTCGATGTTCGAAATTCAGTTAATGAGTTGCCTCCTTGGTTAATCATTTGTCGCTCTGGCTTTTGGTTAACCAGTTGTCGATGTTCAAAATTTCAGTTAATGAGCTGCTCTTATGTTCTATGATTTCCTACCTTGACAACTCATTAACCAGTGTTTCAAACAATGCACCAGGCCATTTGACGACCCCAACTCGGTTCCACAAGCGGGAAAGCAGCACCCCAAGGCCCGGTAAGGGGGCCGAATACATTCCCATCGTGAATTCCGTCCCAAATGTGAAAGACAAGTTTTCAGTTAATCAGTTGCCTGCTTGGTTACTCATTTGTCGCTCTGACATTTGGTTAACCAGTTGTCGATGTTCAAATTTCAGTTAATGAGTAGCCTCTTTGAAATTTCAGTTAATGAGTTGGCCCTTTGGTTACTCATTTGTCCCTGTGTCTTTTGGTTACCCAGTTGTCGATGTTCGAAATTCAGTTAATGAGTTGCCTCCTTGGTTAATCATTTGTCGCTCTGGCTTTTGGTTAACCAGTTGTCGATGTTCAAAATTTCAGTTAATGAGTTGCCTCTTTGAAATTTCAGTTAATGAGTTGGCCCTTTGGTTACTCATTTGTCCCTGTGTCTTTTGGTTAACCAGTTGTCGATGTTCGAAATTCAGTTAATGAGTTGCCTCCTTGGTTAATCATTTGTCGCTCTGGCTTTTGGTTAACCAGTTGTCGATGTTCAAAATTTCAGTTAATGAGTTGCCTCTTTGAAATTTCAGTTAATGAGTTGGCCCTTTGGTGACTCATTTGTCCCTGTGTCTTTTGGTTAACCAGTTGTCGATGTTCGAAATTCAGTTAATGAGTTGCCTCCTTGGTTAATCATTTGTCGCTCTGGCTTTTGGTTAACCAGTTGTCGATGTTCAAAATTTCAGTTAATGAGCTGCTCTTATGTTCTATGATTTCCTACCTTGACAACTCATTAACCAGTGTTTCAAACAATGCACCAGGCCATTTGACGACCCCAACTCGGTTCCACAAGCGGGAAAGCAGCACCCCAAGGCCCGGTAAGGGGGCCGAATACATTCCCATCGTGAATTCCGTCCCAAATGTGAATGACAAGTTTTCAGTTAATCAGTTGCCTGCTTGGTTACTCATTTGTCGCTCTGACATTTGGTTAAACAGTTGTCGATGTTCAAAATTTCAGTTAATGAGTTGCCTCTTTGAAATTTCAGTTAATGAGTTGGCCCTTTGGTTACTCATTTGTCCCTGTGTCTTTTGGTTACCCAGTTGTCGATGTTCGAAATTCAGTTAATGAGTTGCCTCCTTGGTTAATCATTTGTCGCTCTGGCTTTTGGTTAACCAGTTGTCGATGTTCAAAATTTCAGTTATTGAGTTGCCTCTTTGAAATTTCAGTTAATGAGTTGGCCCTTTGGTGACTCATTTGTCCCTGTGTCTTTTGGTTAACCAGTTGTCGATGTTCGAAATTCAGTTAATGAGTTGCCTCCTTGGTTAATCATTTGTCGCTCTGGCTTTTGGTTAACCAGTTGTCGATGTTCAAAATTTCAGTTAATGAGCTGCTCTTATGTTCTATGATTTCCTACCTTGACAACTCATTAACCAGTGTTTCAAACAATGCACCAGGCCATTTGACGACCCCAACTCGGTTCCACAAGCGGGAAAGCAGCACCCCAAGGCCCGGTAAGGGGGCCGAATACATTCCCATCGTGAATTCCGTCCCAAATGTGAATGACAAGTTTTCAGTTAATCAGTTGCCTGCTTGGTTACTCATTTGTCGCTCTGACATTTGGTTAACCAGTTGTCGATGTTCAAATTTCAGTTAATGAGTAGCCTCTTTGAAATTTCAGTTAATGAGTTGGCCCTTTGGTTACTCATTTGTCCCTGTGTCTTTTGGTTACCCAGTTGTCGATGTTCGAAATTCAGTTAATGAGTTGCCTCCTTGGTTAATCATTTGTCGCTCTGACTCTTGGTTAACCAGTTGTCGATGTTCAAAATTTCAGTTAATGAGTTGCCTCTTTGAAATTTCAGTTAATGAGTTGGCCCTTTGGTTACTCATTTGTCCCTGTGTCTTTTGGTTAACCAGTTGTCGATGTTCGAAATTCAGTTAATGAGTTGCCTCCTTGGTTAATCATTTGTCGCTCTGGCTTTTGGTTAACCAGTTGTCGATGTTCAAAATTTCAGTTAATGAGTTGCCTCTTTGAAATTTCAGTTAATGAGTTGGCCCTTTGGTTACTCATTTGTCCCTGTGTCTTTTGGTTAACCAGTTGTCGATGTTCGAAATTCAGTTAATGAGTTGCCTCCTTGGTTAATCATTTGTCGCTCTGGCTTTTGGTTAACCAGTTGTCGATGTTCAAAATTTCAGTTAATGAGCTGCTCTTATGTTCTATGATTTCCTACCTTGACAACTCATTAACCAGTGTTTCAAACAATGCACCAGGCCATTTGACGACCCCAACTCGGTTCCACAAGCGGGAAAGCAGCACCCCAAGGCCCGGTAAGGGGGCCGAATACATTCCCATCGTGAATTCCGTCCCAAATGTGAAAGACAAGTTTTCAGTTAATCAGTTGCCTGCTTGGTTACTCATTTGTCGCTCTGACATTTGGTTAACCAGTTGTCGATGTTCAAATTTCAGTTAATGAGTAGCCTCTTTGAAATTTCAGTTAATGAGTTGGCCCTTTGGTTACTCATTTGTCCCTGTGTCTTTTGGTTACCCAGTTGTCGATGTTCGAAATTCAGTTAATGAGTTGCCTCCTTGGTTAATCATTTGTCGCTCTGGCTTTTGGTTAACCAGTTGTCGATGTTCAAAATTTCAGTTAATGAGTTGCCTCTTTGAAATTTCAGTTAATGAGTTGGCCCTTTGGTTACTCATTTGTCCCTGTGTCTTTTGGTTAACCAGTTGTCGATGTTCGAAATTCAGTTAATGAGTTGCCTCCTTGGTTAATCATTTGTCGCTCTGGCTTTTGGTTAACCAGTTGTCGATGTTCAAAATTTCAGTTAATGAGTTGCCTCTTTGAAATTTCAGTTAATGAGTTGGCCCTTTGGTGACTCATTTGTCCCTGTGTCTTTTGGTTAACCAGTTGTCGATGTTCGAAATTCAGTTAATGAGTTGCCTCCTTGGTTAATCATTTGTCGCTCTGGCTTTTGGTTAACCAGTTGTCGATGTTCAAAATTTCAGTTAATGAGCTGCTCTTATGTTCTATGATTTCCTACCTTGACAACTCATTAACCAGTGTTTCAAACAATGCACCAGGCCATTTGACGACCCCAACTCGGTTCCACAAGCGGGAAAGCAGCACCCCAAGGCCCGGTAAGGGGGCCGAATACATTCCCATCGTGAATTCCGTCCCAAATGTGAATGACAAGTTTTCAGTTAATCAGTTGCCTGCTTGGTTACTCATTTGTCGCTCTGACATTTGGTTAAACAGTTGTCGATGTTCAAAATTTCAGTTAATGAGTTGCCTCTTTGAAATTTCAGTTAATGAGTTGGCCCTTTGGTTACTCATTTGTCCCTGTGTCTTTTGGTTACCCAGTTGTCGATGTTCGAAATTCAGTTAATGAGTTGCCTCCTTGGTTAATCATTTGTCGCTCTGGCTTTTGGTTAACCAGTTGTCGATGTTCAAAATTTCAGTTATTGAGTTGCCTCTTTGAAATTTCAGTTAATGAGTTGGCCCTTTGGTGACTCATTTGTCCCTGTGTCTTTTGGTTAACCAGTTGTCGATGTTCGAAATTCAGTTAATGAGTTGCCTCCTTGGTTAATCATTTGTCGCTCTGGCTTTTGGTTAACCAGTTGTCGATGTTCAAAATTTCAGTTAATGAGCTGCTCTTATGTTCTATGATTTCCTACCTTGACAACTCATTAACCAGTGTTTCAAACAATGCACCAGGCCATTTGACGACCCCAACTCGGTTCCACAAGCGGGAAAGCAGCACCCCAAGGCCCGATAAGGGGGCCGAATACATTCCCATCGTGAATTCCGTCCCAAATGTGAAAGACAAGTTTTCAGTTAATCAGTTGCCTGCTTGGTTACTCATTTGTCGCTCTGACATTTGGTTAACCAGTTGTCGATGTTCAAATTTCAGTTAATGAGTAGCCTCTTTGAAATTTCAGTTAATGAGTTGGCCCTTTGGTTACTCATTTGTCCCTGTGTCTTTTGGTTACCCAGTTGTCGATGTTCGAAATTCAGTTAATGAGTTGCCTGCTTGGTTACTCATTTGTCGCTCTGACATTTGGTTAACCAGTTGTCGATGTTCAAATTTCAGTTAATGAGTAGCCTCTTTGAAATTTCAGTTAATGAGTTGGCCCTTTGGTTACTCATTTGTCCCTGTGTCTTTTGGTTACCCAGTTGTCGATGTTCGAAATTCAGTTAATGAGTTGCCTCCTTGGTTAATCATTTGTCGCTCTGACTCTTGGTTAACCAGTTGTCGATGTTCAAAATTTCAGTTAATGAGTTGCCTCTTTGAAATTTCAGTTAATGAGTTGGCCCTTTGGTTACTCATTTGTCCCTGTGTCTTTTGGTTAACCAGTTGTCGATGTTCGAAATTCAGTTAATGAGTTGCCTCCTTGGTTAATCATTTGTCGCTCTGGCTTTTGGTTAACCAGTTGTCGATGTTCAAAATTTCAGTTAATGAGCTGCTCTTATGTTCTATGATTTCCTACCTTGACAACTCATTAACCAGTGTTTCAAACAATGCACCAGGCCATTTGACGACCCCAACTCGGTTCCACAAGCGGGAAAGCAGCACCCCAAGGCCCGGTAAGGGGGCCGAATACATTCCCATCGTGAATTCCGTCCCAAATGTGAATGACAAGTTTTCAGTTAATCAGTTGCCTGCTTGGTTACTCATTTGTCGCTCTGACATTTGGTTAACCAGTTGTCGATGTTCAAATTTCAGTTAATGAGTAGCCTCTTTGAAATTTCAGTTAATGAGTTGGCCCTTTGGTTACTCATTTGTCCCTGTGTCTTTTGGTTACCCAGTTGTCGATGTTCGAAATTCAGTTAATGAGTTGCCTCCTTGGTTAATCATTTGTCGCTCTGACTCTTGGTTAACCAGTTGTCGATGTTCAAAATTTCAGTTAATGAGTTGCCTCTTTGAAATTTCAGTTAATGAGTTGGCCCTTTGGTTACTCATTTGTCCCTGTGTCTTTTGGTTAACCAGTTGTCGATGTTCGAAATTCAGTTAATGAGTTGCCTCCTTGGTTAATCATTTGTCGCTCTGGCTTTTGGTTAACCAGTTGTCGATGTTCAAAATTTCAGTTAATGAGCTGCTCTTATGTTCTATGATTTCCTACCTTGACAACTCATTAACCAGTGTTTCAAACAATGCACCAGGCCATTTGACGACCCCAACTCGGTTCCACAAGCGGGAAAGCAGCACCCCAAGGCCCGGTAAGGGGGCCGAATACATTCCCATCGTGAATTCCGTCCCAAATGTGAATGACAAGTTTTCAGTTAATCAGTTGCCTGCTTGGTTACTCATTTGTCGCTCTGACATTTGGTTAACCAGTTGTCGATGTTCAAATTTCAGTTAATGAGTAGCCTCTTTGAAATTTCAGTTAATGAGTTGGCCCTTTGGTTACTCATTTGTCCCTGTGTCTTTTGGTTACCCAGTTGTCGATGTTCGAAATTCAGTTAATGAGTTGCCTCCTTGGTTAATCATTTGTCGCTCTGACTCTTGGTTAACCAGTTGTCGATGTTCAAAATTTCAGTTAATGAGTTGCCTCTTTGAAATTTCAGTTAATGAGTTGGCCCTTTGGTTACTCATTTGTCCCTGTGTCTTTTGGTTAACCAGTTGTCGATGTTCGAAATTCAGTTAATGAGTTGCCTCCTTGGTTAATCATTTGTCGCTCTGGCTTTTGGTTAACCAGTTGTCGATGTTCAAAATTTCAGTTAATGAGTTGCCTCTTTGAAATTTCAGTTAATGAGTTGGCCCTTTGGTTACTCATTTGTCCCTGTGTCTTTTGGTTAACCAGTTGTCGATGTTCGAAATTCAGTTAATGAGTTGCCTCCTTGGTTAATCATTTGTCGCTCTGACATTTGGTTAACCAGTTGTCGATGTTCGAAATTCAGTTAATGAGTTGCCTCCTTGGTTAATCATTTGTCGCTCTGGCTTTTGGTTAACCAGTTGTCGATGTTCAAAATTTCAGTTAATGAGTTGCCTCTTTGAAATTTCAGTTAATGAGTTGGCCCTTTGGTGACTCATTTGTCCCTGTGTCTTTTGGTTAACCAGTTGTCGATGTTCGAAATTCAGTTAATGAGTTGCCTCCTTGGTTAATCATTTGTCGCTCTGGCTTTTGGTTAACCAGTTGTCGATGTTCAAAATTTCAGTTAATGAGCTGCTCTTATGTTCTATGATTTCCTACCTTGACAACTCATTAACCAGTGTTTCAAACAATGCACCAGGCCATTTGACGACCCCAACTCGGTTCCACAAGCGGGAAAGCAGCACCCCAAGGCCCGGTAAGGGGGCCGAATACATTCCCATCGTGAATTCCGTCCCAAATGTGAATGACAAGTTTTCAGTTAATCAGTTGCCTGCTTGGTTACTCATTTGTCGCTCTGACATTTGGTTAAACAGTTGTCGATGTTCAAAATTTCAGTTAATGAGTTGCCTCTTTGAAATTTCAGTTAATGAGTTGGCCCTTTGGTTACTCATTTGTCCCTGTGTCTTTTGGTTACCCAGTTGTCGATGTTCGAAATTCAGTTAATGAGTTGCCTCCTTGGTTAATCATTTGTCGCTCTGGCTTTTGGTTAACCAGTTGTCGATGTTCAAAATTTCAGTTATTGAGTTGCCTCTTTGAAATTTCAGTTAATGAGTTGGCCCTTTGGTGACTCATTTGTCCCTGTGTCTTTTGGTTAACCAGTTGTCGATGTTCGAAATTCAGTTAATGAGTTGCCTCCTTGGTTAATCATTTGTCGCTCTGGCTTTTGGTTAACCAGTTGTCGATGTTCAAAATTTCAGTTAATGAGCTGCTCTTATGTTCTATGATTTCCTACCTTGACAACTCATTAACCAGTGTTTCAAACAATGCACCAGGCCATTTGACGACCCCAACTCGGTTCCACAAGCGGGAAAGCAGCACCCCAAGGCCCGGTAAGGGGGCCGAATACATTCCCATCGTGAATTCCGTCCCAAATGTGAATGACAAGTTTTCAGTTAATCAGTTGCCTGCTTGGTTACTCATTTGTCGCTCTGACATTTGGTTAACCAGTTGTCGATGTTCAAATTTCAGTTAATGAGTAGCCTCTTTGAAATTTCAGTTAATGAGTTGGCCCTTTGGTTACTCATTTGTCCCTGTGTCTTTTGGTTACCCAGTTGTCGATGTTCGAAATTCAGTTAATGAGTTGCCTCCTTGGTTAATCATTTGTCGCTCTGACTCTTGGTTAACCAGTTGTCGATGTTCAAAATTTCAGTTAATGAGTTGCCTCTTTGAAATTTCAGTTAATGAGTTGGCCCTTTGGTTACTCATTTGTCCCTGTGTCTTTTGGTTAACCAGTTGTCGATGTTCGAAATTCAGTTAATGAGTTGCCTCCTTGGTTAATCATTTGTCGCTCTGGCTTTTGGTTAACCAGTTGTCGATGTTCAAAATTTCAGTTAATGAGTTGCCTCTTTGAAATTTCAGTTAATGAGTTGGCCCTTTGGTTACTCATTTGTCCCTGTGTCTTTTGGTTAACCAGTTGTCGATGTTCGAAATTCAGTTAATGAGTTGCCTCCTTGGTTAATCATTTGTCGCTCTGGCTTTTGGTTAACCAGTTGTCGATGTTCAAAATTTCAGTTAATGAGCTGCTCTTATGTTCTATGATTTCCTACCTTGACAACTCATTAACCAGTGTTTCAAACAATGCACCAGGCCATTTGACGACCCCAACTCGGTTCCACAAGCGGGAAAGCAGCACCCCAAGGCCCGGTAAGGGGGCCGAATACATTCCCATCGTGAATTCCGTCCCAAATGTGAAAGACAAGTTTTCAGTTAATCAGTTGCCTGCTTGGTTACTCATTTGTCGCTCTGACATTTGGTTAACCAGTTGTCGATGTTCAAATTTCAGTTAATGAGTAGCCTCTTTGAAATTTCAGTTAATGAGTTGGCCCTTTGGTTACTCATTTGTCCCTGTGTCTTTTGGTTACCCAGTTGTCGATGTTCGAAATTCAGTTAATGAGTTGCCTCCTTGGTTAATCATTTGTCGCTCTGGCTTTTGGTTAACCAGTTGTCGATGTTCAAAATTTCAGTTAATGAGTTGCCTCTTTGAAATTTCAGTTAATGAGTTGGCCCTTTGGTTACTCATTTGTCCCTGTGTCTTTTGGTTAACCAGTTGTCGATGTTCGAAATTCAGTTAATGAGTTGCCTCCTTGGTTAATCATTTGTCGCTCTGGCTTTTGGTTAACCAGTTGTCGATGTTCAAAATTTCAGTTAATGAGTTGCCTCTTTGAAATTTCAGTTAATGAGTTGGCCCTTTGGTGACTCATTTGTCCCTGTGTCTTTTGGTTAACCAGTTGTCGATGTTCGAAATTCAGTTAATGAGTTGCCTCCTTGGTTAATCATTTGTCGCTCTGGCTTTTGGTTAACCAGTTGTCGATGTTCAAAATTTCAGTTAATGAGCTGCTCTTATGTTCTATGATTTCCTACCTTGACAACTCATTAACCAGTGTTTCAAACAATGCACCAGGCCATTTGACGACCCCAACTCGGTTCCACAAGCGGGAAAGCAGCACCCCAAGGCCCGGTAAGGGGGCCGAATACATTCCCATCGTGAATTCCGTCCCAAATGTGAATGACAAGTTTTCAGTTAATCAGTTGCCTGCTTGGTTACTCATTTGTCGCTCTGACATTTGGTTAAACAGTTGTCGATGTTCAAAATTTCAGTTAATGAGTTGCCTCTTTGAAATTTCAGTTAATGAGTTGGCCCTTTGGTTACTCATTTGTCCCTGTGTCTTTTGGTTACCCAGTTGTCGATGTTCGAAATTCAGTTAATGAGTTGCCTCCTTGGTTAATCATTTGTCGCTCTGGCTTTTGGTTAACCAGTTGTCGATGTTCAAAATTTCAGTTATTGAGTTGCCTCTTTGAAATTTCAGTTAATGAGTTGGCCCTTTGGTGACTCATTTGTCCCTGTGTCTTTTGGTTAACCAGTTGTCGATGTTCGAAATTCAGTTAATGAGTTGCCTCCTTGGTTAATCATTTGTCGCTCTGGCTTTTGGTTAACCAGTTGTCGATGTTCAAAATTTCAGTTAATGAGCTGCTCTTATGTTCTATGATTTCCTACCTTGACAACTCATTAACCAGTGTTTCAAACAATGCACCAGGCCATTTGACGACCCCAACTCGGTTCCACAAGCGGGAAAGCAGCACCCCAAGGCCCGATAAGGGGGCCGAATACATTCCCATCGTGAATTCCGTCCCAAATGTGAAAGACAAGTTTTCAGTTAATCAGTTGCCTGCTTGGTTACTCATTTGTCGCTCTGACATTTGGTTAACCAGTTGTCGATGTTCAAATTTCAGTTAATGAGTAGCCTCTTTGAAATTTCAGTTAATGAGTTGGCCCTTTGGTTACTCATTTGTCCCTGTGTCTTTTGGTTACCCAGTTGTCGATGTTCGAAATTCAGTTAATGAGTTGCCTGCTTGGTTACTCATTTGTCGCTCTGACATTTGGTTAACCAGTTGTCGATGTTCAAATTTCAGTTAATGAGTAGCCTCTTTGAAATTTCAGTTAATGAGTTGGCCCTTTGGTTACTCATTTGTCCCTGTGTCTTTTGGTTACCCAGTTGTCGATGTTCGAAATTCAGTTAATGAGTTGCCTCCTTGGTTAATCATTTGTCGCTCTGACTCTTGGTTAACCAGTTGTCGATGTTCAAAATTTCAGTTAATGAGTTGCCTCTTTGAAATTTCAGTTAATGAGTTGGCCCTTTGGTTACTCATTTGTCCCTGTGTCTTTTGGTTAACCAGTTGTCGATGTTCGAAATTCAGTTAATGAGTTGCCTCCTTGGTTAATCATTTGTCGCTCTGGCTTTTGGTTAACCAGTTGTCGATGTTCAAAATTTCAGTTAATGAGCTGCTCTTATGTTCTATGATTTCCTACCTTGACAACTCATTAACCAGTGTTTCAAACAATGCACCAGGCCATTTGACGACCCCAACTCGGTTCCACAAGCGGGAAAGCAGCACCCCAAGGCCCGGTAAGGGGGCCGAATACATTCCCATCGTGAATTCCGTCCCAAATGTGAATGACAAGTTTTCAGTTAATCAGTTGCCTGCTTGGTTACTCATTTGTCGCTCTGACATTTGGTTAACCAGTTGTCGATGTTCAAATTTCAGTTAATGAGTAGCCTCTTTGAAATTTCAGTTAATGAGTTGGCCCTTTGGTTACTCATTTGTCCCTGTGTCTTTTGGTTACCCAGTTGTCGATGTTCGAAATTCAGTTAATGAGTTGCCTCCTTGGTTAATCATTTGTCGCTCTGACTCTTGGTTAACCAGTTGTCGATGTTCAAAATTTCAGTTAATGAGTTGCCTCTTTGAAATTTCAGTTAATGAGTTGGCCCTTTGGTTACTCATTTGTCCCTGTGTCTTTTGGTTAACCAGTTGTCGATGTTCGAAATTCAGTTAATGAGTTGCCTCCTTGGTTAATCATTTGTCGCTCTGGCTTTTGGTTAACCAGTTGTCGATGTTCAAAATTTCAGTTAATGAGTTGCCTCTTTGAAATTTCAGTTAATGAGTTGGCCCTTTGGTTACTCATTTGTCCCTGTGTCTTTTGGTTACCCAGTTGTCGATGTTCGAAATTCAGTTAATGAGTTGCCTGCTTGGTTACTCATTTGTCGCTCTGACATTTGGTTAACCAGTTGTCGATGTTCAAATTTCAGTTAATGAGTAGCCTCTTTGAAATTTCAGTTAATGAGTTGGCCCTTTGGTTACTCATTTGTCCCTGTGTCTTTTGGTTACCCAGTTGTCGATGTTCGAAATTCAGTTAATGAGTTGCCTCCTTGGTTAATCATTTGTCGCTCTGACTCTTGGTTAACCAGTTGTCGATGTTCAAAATTTCAGTTAATGAGTTGCCTCTTTGAAATTTCAGTTAATGAGTTGGCCCTTTGGTTACTCATTTGTCCCTGTGTCTTTTGGTTAACCAGTTGTCGATGTTCGAAATTCAGTTAATGAGTTGCCTCCTTGGTTAATCATTTGTCGCTCTGGCTTTTGGTTAACTAGTTGTCGATGTTCAAAATTTCAGTTAATGAGTTGCCTCTTTGAAATTTCAGTTAATGAGTTGGCCCTTTGGTTACTCATTTGTCCCTGTGTCTTTTGGTTAACCAGTTGTCGATGTTCGAAATTCAGTTAATGAGTTGCCTCCTTGGTTAATCATTTGTCGCTCTGGCTTTTGGTTAACCAGTTGTCGATGTTCAAAATTTCAGTTAATGAGCTGCTCTTATGTTCTATGATTTCCTACCTTGACAACTCATTAACCAGTGTTTCAAACAATGCACCAGGCCATTTGACGACCCCAACTCGGTTCCACAAGCGGGAAAGCAGCACCCCAAGGCCCGGTAAGGGGGCCGAATACATTCCCATCGTGAATTCCGTCCCAAATGTGAAAGACAAGTTTTCAGTTAATCAGTTGCCTGCTTGGTTACTCATTTGTCGCTCTGACATTTGGTTAACCAGTTGTCGATGTTCAAATTTCAGTTAATGAGTAGCCTCTTTGAAATTTCAGTTAATGAGTTGGCCCTTTGGTTACTCATTTGTCCCTGTGTCTTTTGGTTACCCAGTTGTCGATGTTCGAAATTCAGTTACTAAGTTGCCTCCTTGGTTAATCATTTGTCGCTCTGGCTTTTGGTTAACCAGTTGTCGATGTTCAAAATTTCAGTTAATGAGTTGCCTCTTTGAAATTTCAGTTAATGAGTTGGCCCTTTGGTTACTCATTTGTCCCTGTGTCTTTTGGTTAACCAGTTGTCGATGTTCGAAATTCAGTTAATGAGTTGCCTCCTTGGTTAATCATTTGTCGCTCTGGCTTTTGGTTAACCAGTTGTCGATGTTCAAAATTTCAGTTAATGAGCTGCTCTTATGTTCTATGATTTCCTACCTTGACAACTCATTAACCAGTGTTTCAAACAATGCACCAGGCCATTTGACGACCCCAACTCGGTTCCACAAGCGGGAAAGCAGCACCCCAAGGCCCGGTAAGGGGGCCGAATACATTCCCATCGTGAATTCCGTCCCAAATGTGAATGACAAGTTTTCAGTTAATCAGTTGCCTGCTTGGTTACTCATTTGTCGCTCTGACATTTGGTTAACCAGTTGTCGATGTTCAAATTTCAGTTAATGAGTAGCCTCTTTGAAATTTCAGTTAATGAGTTGGCCCTTTGGTTACTCATTTGTCCCTGTGTCTTTTGGTTACCCAGTTGTCGATGTTCGAAATTCAGTTAATGAGTTGCCTCCTTGGTTAATCATTTGTCGCTCTGACTCTTGGTTAACCAGTTGTCGATGTTCAAAATTTCAGTTAATGAGTTGCCTCTTTGAAATTTCAGTTAATGAGTTGGCCCTTTGGTTACTCATTTGTCCCTGTGTCTTTTGGTTAACCAGTTGTCGATGTTCGAAATTCAGTTAATGAGTTGCCTCCTTGGTTAATCATTTGTCGCTCTGGCTTTTGGTTAACCAGTTGTCGATGTTCAAAATTTCAGTTAATGAGCTGCTCTTATGTTCTATGATTTCCTACCTTGACAACTCATTAACCAGTGTTTCAAACAATGCACCAGGCCATTTGACGACCCCAACTCGGTTCCACAAGCGGGAAAGCAGCACCCCAAGGCCCGGTAAGGGGGCCGAATACATTCCCATCGTGAATTCCGTCCCAAATGTGAATGACAAGTTTTCAGTTAATCAGTTGCCTGCTTGGTTACTCATTTGTCGCTCTGACATTTGGTTAAACAGTTGTCGATGTTCAAAATTTCAGTTAATGAGTTGCCTCTTTGAAATTTCAGTTAATGAGTTGGCCCTTTGGTTACTCATTTGTCCCTGTGTCTTTTGGTTACCCAGTTGTCGATGTTCGAAATTCAGTTAATGAGTTGCCTCCTTGGTTAATCATTTGTCGCTCTGGCTTTTGGTTAACCAGTTGTCGATGTTCAAAATTTCAGTTATTGAGTTGCCTCTTTGAAATTTCAGTTAATGAGTTGGCCCTTTGGTGACTCATTTGTCCCTGTGTCTTTTGGTTAACCAGTTGTCGATGTTCGAAATTCAGTTAATGAGTTGCCTCCTTGGTTAATCATTTGTCGCTCTGGCTTTTGGTTAACCAGTTGTCGATGTTCAAAATTTCAGTTAATGAGCTGCTCTTATGTTCTATGATTTCCTACCTTGACAACTCATTAACCAGTGTTTCAAACAATGCACCAGGCCATTTGACGACCCCAACTCGGTTCCACAAGCGGGAAAGCAGCACCCCAAGGCCCGATAAGGGGGCCGAATACATTCCCATCGTGAATTCCGTCCCAAATGTGAAAGACAAGTTTTCAGTTAATCAGTTGCCTGCTTGGTTACTCATTTGTCGCTCTGACATTTGGTTAACCAGTTGTCGATGTTCAAATTTCAGTTAATGAGTAGCCTCTTTGAAATTTCAGTTAATGAGTTGGCCCTTTGGTTACTCATTTGTCCCTGTGTCTTTTGGTTACCCAGTTGTCGATGTTCGAAATTCAGTTAATGAGTTGCCTCCTTGGTTAATCATTTGTCGCTCTGACTCTTGGTTAACCAGTTGTCGATGTTCAAAATTTC
Organism: Somniosus microcephalus; assembly: GCF_052327205.1. NCBI lineage: Eukaryota > Metazoa > Chordata > Chondrichthyes > Squaliformes > Somniosidae > Somniosus > Somniosus microcephalus. The sequence continues at coordinate 368,154 of NW_028225356.1, forward strand.
AGTTAATGAGTTGCCTCTTTGAAATTTCAGTTAATGAGTTGGCCCTTTGGTTACTCATTTGTCCCTGTGTCTTTTGGTTAACCAGTTGTCGATGTTCGAAATTCAGTTAATGAGTTGCCTCCTTGGTTAATCATTTGTCGCTCTGGCTTTTGGTTAACCAGTTGTCGATGTTCAAAATTTCAGTTAATGAGCTGCTCTTATGTTCTATGATTTCCTACCTTGACAACTCATTAACCAGTGTTTCAAACAATGCACCAGGCCATTTGACGACCCCAACTCGGTTCCACAAGCGGGAAAGCAGCACCCCAAGGCCCGGTAAGGGGGCCGAATACATTCCCATCGTGAATTCCGTCCCAAATGTGAATGACAAGTTTTCAGTTAATCAGTTGCCTGCTTGGTTACTCATTTGTCGCTCTGACATTTGGTTAACCAGTTGTCGATGTTCAAATTTCAGTTAATGAGTAGCCTCTTTGAAATTTCAGTTAATGAGTTGGCCCTTTGGTTACTCATTTGTCCCTGTGTCTTTTGGTTACCCAGTTGTCGATGTTCGAAATTCAGTTAATGAGTTGCCTCCTTGGTTAATCATTTGTCGCTCTGACTCTTGGTTAACCAGTTGTCGATGTTCAAAATTTCAGTTAATGAGTTGCCTCTTTGAAATTTCAGTTAATGAGTTGGCCCTTTGGTTACTCATTTGTCCCTGTGTCTTTTGGTTAACCAGTTGTCGATGTTCGAAATTCAGTTAATGAGTTGCCTCCTTGGTTAATCATTTGTCGCTCTGGCTTTTGGTTAACCAGTTGTCGATGTTCAAAATTTCAGTTAATGAGTTGCCTCTTTGAAATTTCAGTTAATGAGTTGGCCCTTTGGTTACTCATTTGTCCCTGTGTCTTTTGGTTAACCAGTTGTCGATGTTCGAAATTCAGTTAATGAGTTGCCTCCTTGGTTAATCATTTGTCGCTCTGACATTTGGTTAACCAGTTGTCGATGTTCGAAATTCAGTTAATGAGTTGCCTCCTTGGTTAATCATTTGTCGCTCTGGCTTTTGGTTAACCAGTTGTCGATGTTCAAAATTTCAGTTAATGAGTTGCCTCTTTGAAATTTCAGTTAATGAGTTGGCCCTTTGGTTACTCATTTGTCCCTGTGTCTTTTGGTTAACCAGTTGTCGATGTTCGAAATTCAGTTACTGAGTTGCCTCCTTGGTTAATCATTTGTCGCTCTGGCTTTTGGTTAACCAGTTGTCGATGTTCAAAATTTCAGTTAATGAGCTGCTCTTATGTTCTATGATTTCCGACCTTGACAACTCATTAACCAGTGTTTCAAACAATGCACCAGGCCATTTGACGACCCCAACTCGGTTCCACAAGCGGGAAAGCAGCACCCCAAGGCCCGGTAAGGGGGCCGAATACATTCCCATCGTGAATTCCGTCCCAAATGTGAATGACAAGTTTTCAGTTAATCAGTTGCCTGCTTGGTTACTCATTTGTCGCTCTGACATTTGGTTATCCAGTTGTCGATGTTCAAAATTTCAGTTAATGAGTTGCCTCTTTGAAATTTCAGTTAATGAGTTGGCCCTTTGGTTACTCATTTGTCCCTGTGTCTTTTGGTTACCCAGTTGTCGATGTTCGAAATTCAGTTAATGAGTTGCCTCCTTGGTTAATCATTTGTCGCCCTGACTCTTGGTTAACCAGTTGTCGATGTTCGAAATTCAGTTATTGAGTTGCCTCCTTGGTTACTCATTTGTCGCTCTGACATTTGGTTAACCAGTTGTCGATGTTCGAAATTCAGTTAATGAGTTGCCTCCTTGGTTAATCATTTGTCGCTCTGGCTTTTGGTTAACCAGTTGTCGATGTTCAAAATTTCAGTTAATGAGTTGCCTCTTTGAAATTTCAGTTAATGAGTTGGCCCTTTGGTTACTCATTTGTCCCTGTGTCTTTTGGTTAACCAGTTGTCGATGTTCGAAATTCAGTTAATGAGTTGCCTCCTTGGTTAATCATTTGTCGCTCTGGCTTTTGGTTAACCAGTTGTCGATGTTCAAAATTTCAGTTAATGAGCTGCTCTTATGTTCTATGATTTCCGACCTTGACAACTCATTAACCAGTGTTTCAAACAATGCACCAGGCCATTTGACGACCCCAACTCGGTTCCACAAGCGGGAAAGCAGCACCCCAAGGCCCGGTAAGGGGGCCGAATACATTCCCATCGTGAATTCCGTCCCAAATGTGAATGACAAGTTTTCAGTTAATCAGTTGCCTGCTTGGTTACTCATTTGTCGCTCTGACATTTGGTTAACCAGTTGTCGATGTTCAAATTTCAGTTAATGAGTAGCCTCTTTGAAATTTCAGTTAATGAGTTGGCCCTTTGGTTACTCATTTGTCCCTGTGTCTTTTGGTTACCCAGTTGTCGATGTTCGAAATTCAGTTAATGAGTTGCCTCCTTGGTTAATCATTTGTCGCCCTGACTCTTGGTTAACCAGTTGTCGATGTTCGAAATTCAGTTACTGAGTTGCCTCCTTGGTTAATCATTTGTCGCTCTGACATTTGGTTAACCAGTTGTCGATGTTCGAAATTCAGTTAATGAGTTGCCTCCTTGGTTAATCATTTGTCGCTCTGGCTTTTGGTTAACCAGTTGTCGATGTTCGAAATTCAGTTATTGAGTTGCCTCCTTGGTTAATCATTTGTCGCCCTGACTCTTGGTTAACCAGTTGTCGATGTTCGAAATTCAGTTACTGAGTTGCCTCCTTGGTTAATCATTTGTCGCTCTGACATTTGGTTAACCAGTTGTCGATGTTCGAAATTCAGTTAATGAGTTGCCTCCTTGGTTAATCATTTGTCGCTCTGGCTTTTGGTTAACCAGTTGTCGATGTTCAAAATTTCAGTTAATGAGCTGCTCTTATGTTCTATGATTTCCGACCTTGACAACTCATTAACCAGTGTTTCAAACAATGCACCAGGCCATTTGACGACCCCAACTCGGTTCCACAAGCGGGAAAGCAGCACCCCAAGGCCCGGTAAGGGGGCCGAATACATTCCCATCGTGAATTCCGTCCCAAATGTGAATGACAAGTTTTCAGTTAATCAGTTGCCTGCTTGGTTACTCATTTGTCGCTCTGACATTTGGTTAACCAGTTGTCGATGTTCAAAATTTCAGTTAATGAGTTGCCTCTTTGAAATTTCAGTTAATGAGTTGGCCCTTTGGTTACTCATTTGTCCCTGTGTCTTTTGGTTACCCAGTTGTCGATGTTCGAAATTCAGTTAATGAGTTGCCTCCTTGGTTAATCATTTGTCGCTCTGGCTTTTGGTTAACCAGTTGTCGATGTTCAAAATTTCAGTTATTGAGTTGCCTCTTTGAAATTTCAGTTAATGAGTTGGCCCTTTGGTGACTCATTTGTCCCTGTGTCTTTTGGTTAACCAGTTGTCGATGTTCGAAATTCAGTTAATGAGTTGCCTCCTTGGTTAATCATTTGTCGCTCTGGCTTTTGGTTAACCAGTTGTCGATGTTCAAAATTTCAGTTAATGAGCTGCTCTTATGTTCTATGATTTCCTACCTTGACAACTCATTAACCAGTGTTTCAAACAATGCACCAGGCCATTTGACGACCCCAACTCGGTTCCACAAGCGGGAAAGCAGCACCCCAAGGCCCGGTAAGGGGGCCGAATACATTCCCATCGTGAATTCCGTCCCAAATGTGAATGACAAGTTTTCAGTTAATCAGTTGCCTGCTTGGTTACTCATTTGTCGCTCTGACATTTGGTTAACCAGTTGTCGATGTTCAAATTTCAGTTAATGAGTAGCCTCTTTGAAATTTCAGTTAATGAGTTGGCCCTTTGGTTACTCATTTGTCCCTGTGTCTTTTGGTTACCCAGTTGTCGATGTTCGAAATTCAGTTAATGAGTTGCCTCCTTGGTTAATCATTTGTCGCTCTGACTCTTGGTTAACCAGTTGTCGATGTTCAAAATTTCAGTTAATGAGTTGCCTCTTTGAAATTTCAGTTAATGAGTTGGCCCTTTGGTTACTCATTTGTCCCTGTGTCTTTTGGTTAACCAGTTGTCGATGTTCGAAATTCAGTTAATGAGTTGCCTCCTTGGTTAATCATTTGTCGCTCTGGCTTTTGGTTAACCAGTTGTCGATGTTCAAAATTTCAGTTAATGAGTTGCCTCTTTGAAATTTCAGTTAATGAGTTGGCCCTTTGGTTACTCATTTGTCCCTGTGTCTTTTGGTTAACCAGTTGTCGATGTTCGAAATTCAGTTACTGAGTTGCCTCCTTGGTTAATCATTTGTCGCTCTGGCTTTTGGTTAACCAGTTGTCGATGTTCAAAATTTCAGTTAATGAGCTGCTCTTATGTTCTATGATTTCCTACCTTGACAACTCATTAACCAGTGTTTCAAACAATGCACCAGGCCATTTGACGACCCCAACTCGGTTCCACAAGCGGGAAAGCAGCACCCCAAGGCCCGGTAAGGGGGCCGAATACATTCCCATCGTGAATTCCGTCCCAAATGTGAAAGACAAGTTTTCAGTTAATCAGTTGCCTGCTTGGTTACTCATTTGTCGCTCTGACATTTGGTTAACCAGTTGTCGATGTTCAAATTTCAGTTAATGAGTAGCCTCTTTGAAATTTCAGTTAATGAGTTGGCCCTTTGGTTACTCATTTGTCCCTGTGTCTTTTGGTTACCCAGTTGTCGATGTTCGAAATTCAGTTAATGAGTTGCCTCCTTGGTTAATCATTTGTCGCTCTGGCTTTTGGTTAACCAGTTGTCGATGTTCAAAATTTCAGTTAATGAGTTGCCTCTTTGAAATTTCAGTTAATGAGTTGGCCCTTTGGTTACTCATTTGTCCCTGTGTCTTTTGGTTAACCAGTTGTCGATGTTCGAAATTCAGTTAATGAGTTGCCTCCTTGGTTAATCATTTGTCGCTCTGGCTTTTGGTTAACCAGTTGTCGATGTTCAAAATTTCAGTTAATGAGTTGCCTCTTTGAAATTTCAGTTAATGAGTTGGCCCTTTGGTGACTCATTTGTCCCTGTGTCTTTTGGTTAACCAGTTGTCGATGTTCGAAATTCAGTTAATGAGTTGCCTCCTTGGTTAATCATTTGTCGCTCTGGCTTTTGGTTAACCAGTTGTCGATGTTCAAAATTTCAGTTAATGAGCTGCTCTTATGTTCTATGATTTCCTACCTTGACAACTCATTAACCAGTGTTTCAAACAATGCACCAGGCCATTTGACGACCCCAACTCGGTTCCACAAGCGGGAAAGCAGCACCCCAAGGCCCGGTAAGGGGGCCGAATACATTCCCATCGTGAATTCCGTCCCAAATGTGAATGACAAGTTTTCAGTTAATCAGTTGCCTGCTTGGTTACTCATTTGTCGCTCTGACATTTGGTTAAACAGTTGTCGATGTTCAAAATTTCAGTTAATGAGTTGCCTCTTTGAAATTTCAGTTAATGAGTTGGCCCTTTGGTTACTCATTTGTCCCTGTGTCTTTTGGTTACCCAGTTGTCGATGTTCGAAATTCAGTTAATGAGTTGCCTCCTTGGTTAATCATTTGTCGCTCTGGCTTTTGGTTAACCAGTTGTCGATGTTCAAAATTTCAGTTATTGAGTTGCCTCTTTGAAATTTCAGTTAATGAGTTGGCCCTTTGGTGACTCATTTGTCCCTGTGTCTTTTGGTTAACCAGTTGTCGATGTTCGAAATTCAGTTAATGAGTTGCCTCCTTGGTTAATCATTTGTCGCTCTGGCTTTTGGTTAACCAGTTGTCGATGTTCAAAATTTCAGTTAATGAGCTGCTCTTATGTTCTATGATTTCCTACCTTGACAACTCATTAACCAGTGTTTCAAACAATGCACCAGGCCATTTGACGACCCCAACTCGGTTCCACAAGCGGGAAAGCAGCACCCCAAGGCCCGATAAGGGGGCCGAATACATTCCCATCGTGAATTCCGTCCCAAATGTGAAAGACAAGTTTTCAGTTAATCAGTTGCCTGCTTGGTTACTCATTTGTCGCTCTGACATTTGGTTAACCAGTTGTCGATGTTCAAATTTCAGTTAATGAGTAGCCTCTTTGAAATTTCAGTTAATGAGTTGGCCCTTTGGTTACTCATTTGTCCCTGTGTCTTTTGGTTACCCAGTTGTCGATGTTCGAAATTCAGTTAATGAGTTGCCTGCTTGGTTACTCATTTGTCGCTCTGACATTTGGTTAACCAGTTGTCGATGTTCAAATTTCAGTTAATGAGTAGCCTCTTTGAAATTTCAGTTAATGAGTTGGCCCTTTGGTTACTCATTTGTCCCTGTGTCTTTTGGTTACCCAGTTGTCGATGTTCGAAATTCAGTTAATGAGTTGCCTCCTTGGTTAATCATTTGTCGCTCTGACTCTTGGTTAACCAGTTGTCGATGTTCAAAATTTCAGTTAATGAGTTGCCTCTTTGAAATTTCAGTTAATGAGTTGGCCCTTTGGTTACTCATTTGTCCCTGTGTCTTTTGGTTAACCAGTTGTCGATGTTCGAAATTCAGTTAATGAGTTGCCTCCTTGGTTAATCATTTGTCGCTCTGGCTTTTGGTTAACCAGTTGTCGATGTTCAAAATTTCAGTTAATGAGCTGCTCTTATGTTCTATGATTTCCTACCTTGACAACTCATTAACCAGTGTTTCAAACAATGCACCAGGCCATTTGACGACCCCAACTCGGTTCCACAAGCGGGAAAGCAGCACCCCAAGGCCCGGTAAGGGGGCCGAATACATTCCCATCGTGAATTCCGTCCCAAATGTGAATGACAAGTTTTCAGTTAATCAGTTGCCTGCTTGGTTACTCATTTGTCGCTCTGACATTTGGTTAAACAGTTGTCGATGTTCAAAATTTCAGTTAATGAGTTGCCTCTTTGAAATTTCAGTTAATGAGTTGGCCCTTTGGTTACTCATTTGTCCCTGTGTCTTTTGGTTACCCAGTTGTCGATGTTCGAAATTCAGTTAATGAGTTGCCTCCTTGGTTAATCATTTGTCGCTCTGGCTTTTGGTTAACCAGTTGTCGATGTTCAAAATTTCAGTTATTGAGTTGCCTCTTTGAAATTTCAGTTAATGAGTTGGCCCTTTGGTGACTCATTTGTCCCTGTGTCTTTTGGTTAACCAGTTGTCGATGTTCGAAATTCAGTTAATGAGTTGCCTCCTTGGTTAATCATTTGTCGCTCTGGCTTTTGGTTAACCAGTTGTCGATGTTCAAAATTTCAGTTAATGAGCTGCTCTTATGTTCTATGATTTCCTACCTTGACAACTCATTAACCAGTGTTTCAAACAATGCACCAGGCCATTTGACGACCCCAACTCGGTTCCACAAGCGGGAAAGCAGCACCCCAAGGCCCGATAAGGGGGCCGAATACATTCCCATCGTGAATTCCGTCCCAAATGTGAAAGACAAGTTTTCAGTTAATCAGTTGCCTGCTTGGTTACTCATTTGTCGCTCTGACATTTGGTTAACCAGTTGTCGATGTTCAAATTTCAGTTAATGAGTAGCCTCTTTGAAATTTCAGTTAATGAGTTGGCCCTTTGGTTACTCATTTGTCCCTGTGTCTTTTGGTTACCCAGTTGTCGATGTTCGAAATTCAGTTAATGAGTTGCCTCCTTGGTTAATCATTTGTCGCTCTGACTCTTGGTTAACCAGTTGTCGATGTTCAAAATTTCAGTTAATGAGTTGCCTCTTTGAAATTTCAGTTAATGAGTTGGCCCTTTGGTTACTCATTTGTCCCTGTGTCTTTTGGTTAACCAGTTGTCGATGTTCGAAATTCAGTTAATGAGTTGCCTCCTTGGTTAATCATTTGTCGCTCTGGCTTTTGGTTAACCAGTTGTCGATGTTCAAAATTTCAGTTAATGAGCTGCTCTTATGTTCTATGATTTCCTACCTTGACAACTCATTAACCAGTGTTTCAAACAATGCACCAGGCCATTTGACGACCCCAACTCGGTTCCACAAGCGGGAAAGCAGCACCCCAAGGCCCGGTAAGGGGGCCGAATACATTCCCATCGTGAATTCCGTCCCAAATGTGAATGACAAGTTTTCAGTTAATCAGTTGCCTGCTTGGTTACTCATTTGTCGCTCTGACATTTGGTTAACCAGTTGTCGATGTTCAAATTTCAGTTAATGAGTAGCCTCTTTGAAATTTCAGTTAATGAGTTGGCCCTTTGGTTACTCATTTGTCCCTGTGTCTTTTGGTTACCCAGTTGTCGATGTTCGAAATTCAGTTAATGAGTTGCCTCCTTGGTTAATCATTTGTCGCTCTGACTCTTGGTTAACCAGTTGTCGATGTTCAAAATTTCAGTTAATGAGTTGCCTCTTTGAAATTTCAGTTAATGAGTTGGCCCTTTGGTTACTCATTTGTCCCTGTGTCTTTTGGTTAACCAGTTGTCGATGTTCGAAATTCAGTTAATGAGTTGCCTCCTTGGTTAATCATTTGTCGCTCTGGCTTTTGGTTAACCAGTTGTCGATGTTCAAAATTTCAGTTAATGAGTTGCCTCTTTGAAATTTCAGTTAATGAGTTGGCCCTTTGGTTACTCATTTGTCCCTGTGTCTTTTGGTTAACCAGTTGTCGATGTTCGAAATTCAGTTAATGAGTTGCCTCCTTGGTTAATCATTTGTCGCTCTGACATTTGGTTAACCAGTTGTCGATGTTCGAAATTCAGTTAATGAGTTGCCTCCTTGGTTAATCATTTGTCGCTCTGGCTTTTGGTTAACCAGTTGTCGATGTTCAAAATTTCAGTTACTGAGTTGCCTCTTTGAAATTTCAGTTAATGAGTTGGCCCTTTGGTTACTCATTTGTCCCTGTGTCTTTTGGTTAACCAGTTGTCGATGTTCGAAATTCAGTTACTGAGTTGCCTCCTTGGTTAATCATTTGTCGCTCTGGCTTTTGGTTAACCAGTTGTCGATGTTCAAAATTTCAGTTAATGAGCTGCTCTTATGTTCTATGATTTCCGACCTTGACAACTCATTAACCAGTGTTTCAAACAATGCACCAGGCCATTTGACGACCCCAACTCGGTTCCACAAGCGGGAAAGCAGCACCCCAAGGCCCGGTAAGGGGGCCGAATACATTCCCATCGTGAATTCCGTCCCAAATGTGAATGACAAGTTTTCAGTTAATCAGTTGCCTGCTTGGTTACTCATTTGTCGCTCTGACATTTGGTTATCCAGTTGTCGATGTTCAAAATTTCAGTTAATGAGTTGCCTCTTTGAAATTTCAGTTAATGAGTTGGCCCTTTGGTTACTCATTTGTCCCTGTGTCTTTTGGTTACCCAGTTGTCGATGTTCGAAATTCAGTTAATGAGTTGCCTCCTTGGTTAATCATTTGTCGCCCTGACTCTTGGTTAACCAGTTGTCGATGTTCGAAATTCAGTTATTGAGTTGCCTCCTTGGTTACTCATTTGTCGCTCTGACATTTGGTTAACCAGTTGTCGATGTTCGAAATTCAGTTAATGAGTTGCCTCCTTGGTTAATCATTTGTCGCTCTGGCTTTTGGTTAACCAGTTGTCGATGTTCAAAATTTCAGTTAATGAGTTGCCTCTTTGAAATTTCAGTTAATGAGTTGGCCCTTTGGTTACTCATTTGTCCCTGTGTCTTTTGGTTAACCAGTTGTCGATGTTCGAAATTCAGTTAATGAGTTGCCTCCTTGGTTAATCATTTGTCGCTCTGGCTTTTGGTTAACCAGTTGTCGATGTTCAAAATTTCAGTTAATGAGCTGCTCTTATGTTCTATGATTTCCGACCTTGACAACTCATTAACCAGTGTTTCAAACAATGCACCAGGCCATTTGACGACCCCAACTCGGTTCCACAAGCGGGAAAGCAGCACCCCAAGGCCCGGTAAGGGGGCCGAATACATTCCCATCGTGAATTCCGTCCCAAATGTGAATGACAAGTTTTCAGTTAATCAGTTGCCTGCTTGGTTACTCATTTGTCGCTCTGACATTTGGTTAACCAGTTGTCGATGTTCAAATTTCAGTTAATGAGTAGCCTCTTTGAAATTTCAGTTAATGAGTTGGCCCTTTGGTTACTCATTTGTCCCTGTGTCTTTTGGTTACCCAGTTGTCGATGTTCGAAATTCAGTTAATGAGTTGCCTCCTTGGTTAATCATTTGTCGCCCTGACTCTTGGTTAACCAGTTGTCGATGTTCGAAATTCAGTTACTGAGTTGCCTCCTTGGTTAATCATTTGTCGCTCTGACATTTGGTTAACCAGTTGTCGATGTTCGAAATTCAGTTAATGAGTTGCCTCCTTGGTTAATCATTTGTCGCTCTGGCTTTTGGTTAACCAGTTGTCGATGTTCGAAATTCAGTTATTGAGTTGCCTCCTTGGTTAATCATTTGTCGCCCTGACTCTTGGTTAACCAGTTGTCGATGTTCGAAATTCAGTTACTGAGTTGCCTCCTTGGTTAATCATTTGTCGCTCTGACATTTGGTTAACCAGTTGTCGATGTTCGAAATTCAGTTAATGAGTTGCCTCCTTGGTTAATCATTTGTCGCTCTGGCTTTTGGTTAACCAGTTGTCGATGTTCAAAATTTCAGTTAATGAGCTGCTCTTATGTTCTATGATTTCCGACCTTGACAACTCATTAACCAGTGTTTCAAACAATGCACCAGGCCATTTGACGACCCCAACTCGGTTCCACAAGCGGGAAAGCAGCACCCCAAGGCCCGGTAAGGGGGCCGAATACATTCCCATCGTGAATTCCGTCCCAAATGTGAATGACAAGTTTTCAGTTAATCAGTTGCCTGCTTGGTTACTCATTTGTCGCTCTGACATTTGGTTAACCAGTTGTCGATGTTCAAAATTTCAGTTAATGAGTTGCCTCTTTGAAATTTCAGTTAATGAGTTGGCCCTTTGGTTACTCATTTGTCCCTGTGTCTTTTGGTTACCCAGTTGTCGATGTTCGAAATTCAGTTAATGAGTTGCCTCCTTGGTTAATCATTTGTCGCTCTGGCTTTTGGTTAACCAGTTGTCGATGTTCAAAATTTCAGTTATTGAGTTGCCTCTTTGAAATTTCAGTTAATGAGTTGGCCCTTTGGTGACTCATTTGTCCCTGTGTCTTTTGGTTAACCAGTTGTCGATGTTCGAAATTCAGTTAATGAGTTGCCTCCTTGGTTAATCATTTGTCGCTCTGGCTTTTGGTTAACCAGTTGTCGATGTTCAAAATTTCAGTTAATGAGCTGCTCTTATGTTCTATGATTTCCTACCTTGACAACTCATTAACCAGTGTTTCAAACAATGCACCAGGCCATTTGACGACCCCAACTCGGTTCCACAAGCGGGAAAGCAGCACCCCAAGGCCCGGTAAGGGGGCCGAATACATTCCCATCGTGAATTCCGTCCCAAATGTGAATGACAAGTTTTCAGTTAATCAGTTGCCTGCTTGGTTACTCATTTGTCGCTCTGACATTTGGTTAACCAGTTGTCGATGTTCAAATTTCAGTTAATGAGTAGCCTCTTTGAAATTTCAGTTAATGAGTTGGCCCTTTGGTTACTCATTTGTCCCTGTGTCTTTTGGTTACCCAGTTGTCGATGTTCGAAATTCAGTTAATGAGTTGCCTCCTTGGTTAATCATTTGTCGCTCTGACTCTTGGTTAACCAGTTGTCGATGTTCAAAATTTCAGTTAATGAGTTGCCTCTTTGAAATTTCAGTTAATGAGTTGGCCCTTTGGTTACTCATTTGTCCCTGTGTCTTTTGGTTAACCAGTTGTCGATGTTCGAAATTCAGTTAATGAGTTGCCTCCTTGGTTAATCATTTGTCGCTCTGGCTTTTGGTTAACCAGTTGTCGATGTTCAAAATTTCAGTTAATGAGTTGCCTCTTTGAAATTTCAGTTAATGAGTTGGCCCTTTGGTTACTCATTTGTCCCTGTGTCTTTTGGTTAACCAGTTGTCGATGTTCGAAATTCAGTTAATGAGTTGCCTCCTTGGTTAATCATTTGTCGCTCTGGCTTTTGGTTAACCAGTTGTCGATGTTCAAAATTTCAGTTAATGAGCTGCTCTTATGTTCTATGATTTCCTACCTTGACAACTCATTAACCAGTGTTTCAAACAATGCACCAGGCCATTTGACGACCCCAACTCGGTTCCACAAGCGGGAAAGCAGCACCCCAAGGCCCGGTAAGGGGGCCGAATACATTCCCATCGTGAATTCCGTCCCAAATGTGAAAGACAAGTTTTCAGTTAATCAGTTGCCTGCTTGGTTACTCATTTGTCGCTCTGACATTTGGTTAACCAGTTGTCGATGTTCAAATTTCAGTTAATGAGTAGCCTCTTTGAAATTTCAGTTAATGAGTTGGCCCTTTGGTTACTCATTTGTCCCTGTGTCTTTTGGTTACCCAGTTGTCGATGTTCGAAATTCAGTTAATGAGTTGCCTCCTTGGTTAATCATTTGTCGCTCTGGCTTTTGGTTAACCAGTTGTCGATGTTCAAAATTTCAGTTAATGAGTTGCCTCTTTGAAATTTCAGTTAATGAGTTGGCCCTTTGGTTACTCATTTGTCCCTGTGTCTTTTGGTTAACCAGTTGTCGATGTTCGAAATTCAGTTAATGAGTTGCCTCCTTGGTTAATCATTTGTCGCTCTGGCTTTTGGTTAACCAGTTGTCGATGTTCAAAATTTCAGTTAATGAGTTGCCTCTTTGAAATTTCAGTTAATGAGTTGGCCCTTTGGTGACTCATTTGTCCCTGTGTCTTTTGGTTAACCAGTTGTCGATGTTCGAAATTCAGTTAATGAGTTGCCTCCTTGGTTAATCATTTGTCGCTCTGGCTTTTGGTTAACCAGTTGTCGATGTTCAAAATTTCAGTTAATGAGCTGCTCTTATGTTCTATGATTTCCTACCTTGACAACTCATTAACCAGTGTTTCAAACAATGCACCAGGCCATTTGACGACCCCAACTCGGTTCCACAAGCGGGAAAGCAGCACCCCAAGGCCCGGTAAGGGGGCCGAATACATTCCCATCGTGAATTCCGTCCCAAATGTGAATGACAAGTTTTCAGTTAATCAGTTGCCTGCTTGGTTACTCATTTGTCGCTCTGACATTTGGTTAAACAGTTGTCGATGTTCAAAATTTCAGTTAATGAGTTGCCTCTTTGAAATTTCAGTTAATGAGTTGGCCCTTTGGTTACTCATTTGTCCCTGTGTCTTTTGGTTACCCAGTTGTCGATGTTCGAAATTCAGTTAATGAGTTGCCTCCTTGGTTAATCATTTGTCGCTCTGGCTTTTGGTTAACCAGTTGTCGATGTTCAAAATTTCAGTTATTGAGTTGCCTCTTTGAAATTTCAGTTAATGAGTTGGCCCTTTGGTGACTCATTTGTCCCTGTGTCTTTTGGTTAACCAGTTGTCGATGTTCGAAATTCAGTTAATGAGTTGCCTCCTTGGTTAATCATTTGTCGCTCTGGCTTTTGGTTAACCAGTTGTCGATGTTCAAAATTTCAGTTAATGAGCTGCTCTTATGTTCTATGATTTCCTACCTTGACAACTCATTAACCAGTGTTTCAAACAATGCACCAGGCCATTTGACGACCCCAACTCGGTTCCACAAGCGGGAAAGCAGCACCCCAAGGCCCGATAAGGGGGCCGAATACATTCCCATCGTGAATTCCGTCCCAAATGTGAAAGACAAGTTTTCAGTTAATCAGTTGCCTGCTTGGTTACTCATTTGTCGCTCTGACATTTGGTTAACCAGTTGTCGATGTTCAAATTTCAGTTAATGAGTAGCCTCTTTGAAATTTCAGTTAATGAGTTGGCCCTTTGGTTACTCATTTGTCCCTGTGTCTTTTGGTTACCCAGTTGTCGATGTTCGAAATTCAGTTAATGAGTTGCCTGCTTGGTTACTCATTTGTCGCTCTGACATTTGGTTAACCAGTTGTCGATGTTCAAATTTCAGTTAATGAGTAGCCTCTTTGAAATTTCAGTTAATGAGTTGGCCCTTTGGTTACTCATTTGTCCCTGTGTCTTTTGGTTACCCAGTTGTCGATGTTCGAAATTCAGTTAATGAGTTGCCTCCTTGGTTAATCATTTGTCGCTCTGACTCTTGGTTAACCAGTTGTCGATGTTCAAAATTTCAGTTAATGAGTTGCCTCTTTGAAATTTCAGTTAATGAGTTGGCCCTTTGGTTACTCATTTGTCCCTGTGTCTTTTGGTTAACCAGTTGTCGATGTTCGAAATTCAGTTAATGAGTTGCCTCCTTGGTTAATCATTTGTCGCTCTGGCTTTTGGTTAACCAGTTGTCGATGTTCAAAATTTCAGTTAATGAGCTGCTCTTATGTTCTATGATTTCCTACCTTGACAACTCATTAACCAGTGTTTCAAACAATGCACCAGGCCATTTGACGACCCCAACTCGGTTCCACAAGCGGGAAAGCAGCACCCCAAGGCCCGGTAAGGGGGCCGAATACATTCCCATCGTGAATTCCGTCCCAAATGTGAATGACAAGTTTTCAGTTAATCAGTTGCCTGCTTGGTTACTCATTTGTCGCTCTGACATTTGGTTAACCAGTTGTCGATGTTCAAATTTCAGTTAATGAGTAGCCTCTTTGAAATTTCAGTTAATGAGTTGGCCCTTTGGTTACTCATTTGTCCCTGTGTCTTTTGGTTACCCAGTTGTCGATGTTCGAAATTCAGTTAATGAGTTGCCTCCTTGGTTAATCATTTGTCGCTCTGACTCTTGGTTAACCAGTTGTCGATGTTCAAAATTTCAGTTAATGAGTTGCCTCTTTGAAATTTCAGTTAATGAGTTGGCCCTTTGGTTACTCATTTGTCCCTGTGTCTTTTGGTTAACCAGTTGTCGATGTTCGAAATTCAGTTAATGAGTTGCCTCCTTGGTTAATCATTTGTCGCTCTGGCTTTTGGTTAACCAGTTGTCGATGTTCAAAATTTCAGTTAATGAGCTGCTCTTATGTTCTATGATTTCCTACCTTGACAACTCATTAACCAGTGTTTCAAACAATGCACCAGGCCATTTGACGACCCCAACTCGGTTCCACAAGCGGGAAAGCAGCACCCCAAGGCCCGGTAAGGGGGCCGAATACATTCCCATCGTGAATTCCGTCCCAAATGTGAATGACAAGTTTTCAGTTAATCAGTTGCCTGCTTGGTTACTCATTTGTCGCTCTGACATTTGGTTAACCAGTTGTCGATGTTCAAATTTCAGTTAATGAGTAGCCTCTTTGAAATTTCAGTTAATGAGTTGGCCCTTTGGTTACTCATTTGTCCCTGTGTCTTTTGGTTACCCAGTTGTCGATGTTCGAAATTCAGTTAATGAGTTGCCTCCTTGGTTAATCATTTGTCGCTCTGACTCTTGGTTAACCAGTTGTCGATGTTCAAAATTTCAGTTAATGAGTTGCCTCTTTGAAATTTCAGTTAATGAGTTGGCCCTTTGGTTACTCATTTGTCCCTGTGTCTTTTGGTTAACCAGTTGTCGATGTTCGAAATTCAGTTAATGAGTTGCCTCCTTGGTTAATCATTTGTCGCTCTGGCTTTTGGTTAACCAGTTGTCGATGTTCAAAATTTCAGTTAATGAGTTGCCTCTTTGAAATTTCAGTTAATGAGTTGGCCCTTTGGTTACTCATTTGTCCCTGTGTCTTTTGGTTAACCAGTTGTCGATGTTCGAAATTCAGTTAATGAGTTGCCTCCTTGGTTAATCATTTGTCGCTCTGACATTTGGTTAACCAGTTGTCGATGTTCGAAATTCAGTTAATGAGTTGCCTCCTTGGTTAATCATTTGTCGCTCTGGCTTTTGGTTAACCAGTTGTCGATGTTCAAAATTTCAGTTAATGAGTTGCCTCTTTGAAATTTCAGTTAATGAGTTGGCCCTTTGGTGACTCATTTGTCCCTGTGTCTTTTGGTTAACCAGTTGTCGATGTTCGAAATTCAGTTAATGAGTTGCCTCCTTGGTTAATCATTTGTCGCTCTGGCTTTTGGTTAACCAGTTGTCGATGTTCAAAATTTCAGTTAATGAGCTGCTCTTATGTTCTATGATTTCCGACCTTGACAACTCATTAACCAGTGTTTCAAACAATGCACCAGGCCATTTGACGACCCCAACTCGGTTCCACAAGCGGGAAAGCAGCACCCCAAGGCCCGGTAAGGGGGCCGAATACATTCCCATCGTGAATTCCGTCCCAAATGTGAATGACAAGTTTTCAGTTAATCAGTTGCCTGCTTGGTTACTCATTTGTCGCTCTGACATTTGGTTAAACAGTTGTCGATGTTCAAAATTTCAGTTAATGAGTTGCCTCTTTGAAATTTCAGTTAATGAGTTGGCCCTTTGGTTACTCATTTGTCCCTGTGTCTTTTGGTTACCCAGTTGTCGATGTTCGAAATTCAGTTAATGAGTTGCCTCCTTGGTTAATCATTTGTCGCTCTGGCTTTTGGTTAACCAGTTGTCGATGTTCAAAATTTCAGTTATTGAGTTGCCTCTTTGAAATTTCAGTTAATGAGTTGGCCCTTTGGTGACTCATTTGTCCCTGTGTCTTTTGGTTAACCAGTTGTCGATGTTCGAAATTCAGTTAATGAGTTGCCTCCTTGGTTAATCATTTGTCGCTCTGGCTTTTGGTTAACCAGTTGTCGATGTTCAAAATTTCAGTTAATGAGCTGCTCTTATGTTCTATGATTTCCTACCTTGACAACTCATTAACCAGTGTTTCAAACAATGCACCAGGCCATTTGACGACCCCAACTCGGTTCCACAAGCGGGAAAGCAGCACCCCAAGGCCCGGTAAGGGGGCCGAATACATTCCCATCGTGAATTCCGTCCCAAATGTGAATGACAAGTTTTCAGTTAATCAGTTGCCTGCTTGGTTACTCATTTGTCGCTCTGACATTTGGTTAACCAGTTGTCGATGTTCAAATTTCAGTTAATGAGTAGCCTCTTTGAAATTTCAGTTAATGAGTTGGCCCTTTGGTTACTCATTTGTCCCTGTGTCTTTTGGTTACCCAGTTGTCGATGTTCGAAATTCAGTTAATGAGTTGCCTCCTTGGTTAATCATTTGTCGCTCTGACTCTTGGTTAACCAGTTGTCGATGTTCAAAATTTCAGTTAATGAGTTGCCTCTTTGAAATTTCAGTTAATGAGTTGGCCCTTTGGTTACTCATTTGTCCCTGTGTCTTTTGGTTAACCAGTTGTCGATGTTCGAAATTCAGTTAATGAGTTGCCTCCTTGGTTAATCATTTGTCGCTCTGGCTTTTGGTTAACCAGTTGTCGATGTTCAAAATTTCAGTTAATGAGTTGCCTCTTTGAAATTTCAGTTAATGAGTTGGCCCTTTGGTTACTCATTTGTCCCTGTGTCTTTTGGTTAACCAGTTGTCGATGTTCGAAATTCAGTTAATGAGTTGCCTCCTTGGTTAATCATTTGTCGCTCTGGCTTTTGGTTAACCAGTTGTCGATGTTCAAAATTTCAGTTAATGAGCTGCTCTTATGTTCTATGATTTCCTACCTTGACAACTCATTAACCAGTGTTTCAAACAATGCACCAGGCCATTTGACGACCCCAACTCGGTTCCACAAGCGGGAAAGCAGCACCCCAAGGCCCGGTAAGGGGGCCGAATACATTCCCATCGTGAATTCCGTCCCAAATGTGAATGACAAGTTTTCAGTTAATCAGTTGCCTGCTTGGTTACTCATTTGTCGCTCTGACATTTGGTTAACCAGTTGTCGATGTTCAAATTTCAGTTAATGAGTAGCCTCTTTGAAATTTCAGTTAATGAGTTGGCCCTTTGGTTACTCATTTGTCCCTGTGTCTTTTGGTTACCCAGTTGTCGATGTTCGAAATTCAGTTAATGAGTTGCCTCCTTGGTTAATCATTTGTCGCTCTGACTCTTGGTTAACCAGTTGTCGATGTTCAAAATTTCAGTTAATGAGTTGCCTCTTTGAAATTTCAGTTAATGAGTTGGCCCTTTGGTTACTCATTTGTCCCTGTGTCTTTTGGTTAACCAGTTGTCGATGTTCGAAATTCAGTTAATGAGTTGCCTCCTTGGTTAATCATTTGTCGCTCTGGCTTTTGGTTAACCAGTTGTCGATGTTCAAAATTTCAGTTAATGAGCTGCTCTTATGTTCTATGATTTCCTACCTTGACAACTCATTAACCAGTGTTTCAAACAATGCACCAGGCCATTTGACGACCCCAACTCGGTTCCACAAGCGGGAAAGCAGCACCCCAAGGCCCGGTAAGGGGGCCGAATACATTCCCATCGTGAATTCCGTCCCAAATGTGAATGACAAGTTTTCAGTTAATCAGTTGCCTGCTTGGTTACTCATTTGTCGCTCTGACATTTGGTTAACCAGTTGTCGATGTTCAAATTTCAGTTAATGAGTAGCCTCTTTGAAATTTCAGTTAATGAGTTGGCCCTTTGGTTACTCATTTGTCCCTGTGTCTTTTGGTTACCCAGTTGTCGATGTTCGAAATTCAGTTAATGAGTTGCCTCCTTGGTTAATCATTTGTCGCTCTGACTCTTGGTTAACCAGTTGTCGATGTTCAAAATTTCAGTTAATGAGTTGCCTCTTTGAAATTTCAGTTAATGAGTTGGCCCTTTGGTTACTCATTTGTCCCTGTGTCTTTTGGTTAACCAGTTGTCGATGTTCGAAATTCAGTTAATGAGTTGCCTCCTTGGTTAATCATTTGTCGCTCTGGCTTTTGGTTAACCAGTTGTCGATGTTCAAAATTTCAGTTAATGAGTTGCCTCTTTGAAATTTCAGTTAATGAGTTGGCCCTTTGGTTACTCATTTGTCCCTGTGTCTTTTGGTTAACCAGTTGTCGATGTTCGAAATTCAGTTAATGAGTTGCCTCCTTGGTTAATCATTTGTCGCTCTGACATTTGGTTAACCAGTTGTCGATGTTCGAAATTCAGTTAATGAGTTGCCTCCTTGGTTAATCATTTGTCGCTCTGGCTTTTGGTTAACCAGTTGTCGATGTTCAAAATTTCAGTTAATGAGTTGCCTCTTTGAAATTTCAGTTAATGAGTTGGCCCTTTGGTTACTCATTTGTCCCTGTGTCTTTTGGTTAACCAGTTGTCGATGTTCGAAATTCAGTTACTGAGTTGCCTCCTTGGTTAATCATTTGTCGCTCTGGCTTTTGGTTAACCAGTTGTCGATGTTCAAAATTTCAGTTAATGAGCTGCTCTTATGTTCTATGATTTCCGACCTTGACAACTCATTAACCAGTGTTTCAAACAATGCACCAGGCCATTTGACGACCCCAACTCGGTTCCACAAGCGGGAAAGCAGCACCCCAAGGCCCGGTAAGGGGGCCGAATACATTCCCATCGTGAATTCCGTCCCAAATGTGAATGACAAGTTTTCAGTTAATCAGTTGCCTGCTTGGTTACTCATTTGTCGCTCTGACATTTGGTTATCCAGTTGTCGATGTTCAAAATTTCAGTTAATGAGTTGCCTCTTTGAAATTTCAGTTAATGAGTTGGCCCTTTGGTTACTCATTTGTCCCTGTGTCTTTTGGTTACCCAGTTGTCGATGTTCGAAATTCAGTTAATGAGTTGCCTCCTTGGTTAATCATTTGTCGCCCTGACTCTTGGTTAACCAGTTGTCGATGTTCGAAATTCAGTTATTGAGTTGCCTCCTTGGTTACTCATTTGTCGCTCTGACATTTGGTTAACCAGTTGTCGATGTTCGAAATTCAGTTAATGAGTTGCCTCCTTGGTTAATCATTTGTCGCTCTGGCTTTTGGTTAACCAGTTGTCGATGTTCAAAATTTCAGTTAATGAGTTGCCTCTTTGAAATTTCAGTTAATGAGTTGGCCCTTTGGTTACTCATTTGTCCCTGTGTCTTTTGGTTAACCAGTTGTCGATGTTCGAAATTCAGTTAATGAGTTGCCTCCTTGGTTAATCATTTGTCGCTCTGGCTTTTGGTTAACCAGTTGTCGATGTTCAAAATTTCAGTTAATGAGCTGCTCTTATGTTCTATGATTTCCGACCTTGACAACTCATTAACCAGTGTTTCAAACAATGCACCAGGCCATTTGACGACCCCAACTCGGTTCCACAAGCGGGAAAGCAGCACCCCAAGGCCCGGTAAGGGGGCCGAATACATTCCCATCGTGAATTCCGTCCCAAATGTGAATGACAAGTTTTCAGTTAATCAGTTGCCTGCTTGGTTACTCATTTGTCGCTCTGACATTTGGTTAACCAGTTGTCGATGTTCAAATTTCAGTTAATGAGTAGCCTCTTTGAAATTTCAGTTAATGAGTTGGCCCTTTGGTTACTCATTTGTCCCTGTGTCTTTTGGTTACCCAGTTGTCGATGTTCGAAATTCAGTTAATGAGTTGCCTCCTTGGTTAATCATTTGTCGCCCTGACTCTTGGTTAACCAGTTGTCGATGTTCGAAATTCAGTTACTGAGTTGCCTCCTTGGTTAATCATTTGTCGCTCTGACATTTGGTTAACCAGTTGTCGATGTTCGAAATTCAGTTAATGAGTTGCCTCCTTGGTTAATCATTTGTCGCTCTGGCTTTTGGTTAACCAGTTGTCGATGTTCGAAATTCAGTTATTGAGTTGCCTCCTTGGTTAATCATTTGTCGCCCTGACTCTTGGTTAACCAGTTGTCGATGTTCGAAATTCAGTTACTGAGTTGCCTCCTTGGTTAATCATTTGTCGCTCTGACATTTGGTTAACCAGTTGTCGATGTTCGAAATTCAGTTAATGAGTTGCCTCCTTGGTTAATCATTTGTCGCTCTGGCTTTTGGTTAACCAGTTGTCGATGTTCAAAATTTCAGTTAATGAGCTGCTCTTATGTTCTATGATTTCCGACCTTGACAACTCATTAACCAGTGTTTCAAACAATGCACCAGGCCATTTGACGACCCCAACTCGGTTCCACAAGCGGGAAAGCAGCACCCCAAGGCCCGGTAAGGGGGCCGAATACATTCCCATCGTGAATTCCGTCCCAAATGTGAATGACAAGTTTTCAGTTAATCAGTTGCCTGCTTGGTTACTCATTTGTCGCTCTGACATTTGGTTAACCAGTTGTCGATGTTCAAAATTTCAGTTAATGAGTTGCCTCTTTGAAATTTCAGTTAATGAGTTGGCCCTTTGGTTACTCATTTGTCCCTGTGTCTTTTGGTTACCCAGTTGTCGATGTTCGAAATTCAGTTAATGAGTTGCCTCCTTGGTTAATCATTTGTCGCTCTGGCTTTTGGTTAACCAGTTGTCGATGTTCAAAATTTCAGTTATTGAGTTGCCTCTTTGAAATTTCAGTTAATGAGTTGGCCCTTTGGTGACTCATTTGTCCCTGTGTCTTTTGGTTAACCAGTTGTCGATGTTCGAAATTCAGTTAATGAGTTGCCTCCTTGGTTAATCATTTGTCGCTCTGGCTTTTGGTTAACCAGTTGTCGATGTTCAAAATTTCAGTTAATGAGCTGCTCTTATGTTCTATGATTTCCTACCTTGACAACTCATTAACCAGTGTTTCAAACAATGCACCAGGCCATTTGACGACCCCAACTCGGTTCCACAAGCGGGAAAGCAGCACCCCAAGGCCCGGTAAGGGGGCCGAATACATTCCCATCGTGAATTCCGTCCCA
Source organism: Somniosus microcephalus (assembly GCF_052327205.1). Lineage (NCBI taxonomy): Eukaryota > Metazoa > Chordata > Chondrichthyes > Squaliformes > Somniosidae > Somniosus > Somniosus microcephalus. The sequence goes on from NW_028225356.1 coordinate 389,681, forward strand.
AATGTGAATGACAAGTTTTCAGTTAATCAGTTGCCTGCTTGGTTACTCATTTGTCGCTCTGACATTTGGTTAACCAGTTGTCGATGTTCAAATTTCAGTTAATGAGTAGCCTCTTTGAAATTTCAGTTAATGAGTTGGCCCTTTGGTTACTCATTTGTCCCTGTGTCTTTTGGTTACCCAGTTGTCGATGTTCGAAATTCAGTTAATGAGTTGCCTCCTTGGTTAATCATTTGTCGCTCTGACTCTTGGTTAACCAGTTGTCGATGTTCAAAATTTCAGTTAATGAGTTGCCTCTTTGAAATTTCAGTTAATGAGTTGGCCCTTTGGTTACTCATTTGTCCCTGTGTCTTTTGGTTAACCAGTTGTCGATGTTCGAAATTCAGTTAATGAGTTGCCTCCTTGGTTAATCATTTGTCGCTCTGGCTTTTGGTTAACCAGTTGTCGATGTTCAAAATTTCAGTTAATGAGTTGCCTCTTTGAAATTTCAGTTAATGAGTTGGCCCTTTGGTTACTCATTTGTCCCTGTGTCTTTTGGTTAACCAGTTGTCGATGTTCGAAATTCAGTTAATGAGTTGCCTCCTTGGTTAATCATTTGTCGCTCTGACATTTGGTTAACCAGTTGTCGATGTTCGAAATTCAGTTAATGAGTTGCCTCCTTGGTTAATCATTTGTCGCTCTGGCTTTTGGTTAACCAGTTGTCGATGTTCAAAATTTCAGTTAATGAGTTGCCTCTTTGAAATTTCAGTTAATGAGTTGGCCCTTTGGTTACTCATTTGTCCCTGTGTCTTTTGGTTAACCAGTTGTCGATGTTCGAAATTCAGTTACTGAGTTGCCTCCTTGGTTAATCATTTGTCGCTCTGGCTTTTGGTTAACCAGTTGTCGATGTTCAAAATTTCAGTTAATGAGCTGCTCTTATGTTCTATGATTTCCGACCTTGACAACTCATTAACCAGTGTTTCAAACAATGCACCAGGCCATTTGACGACCCCAACTCGGTTCCACAAGCGGGAAAGCAGCACCCCAAGGCCCGGTAAGGGGGCCGAATACATTCCCATCGTGAATTCCGTCCCAAATGTGAATGACAAGTTTTCAGTTAATCAGTTGCCTGCTTGGTTACTCATTTGTCGCTCTGACATTTGGTTATCCAGTTGTCGATGTTCAAAATTTCAGTTAATGAGTTGCCTCTTTGAAATTTCAGTTAATGAGTTGGCCCTTTGGTTACTCATTTGTCCCTGTGTCTTTTGGTTACCCAGTTGTCGATGTTCGAAATTCAGTTAATGAGTTGCCTCCTTGGTTAATCATTTGTCGCCCTGACTCTTGGTTAACCAGTTGTCGATGTTCGAAATTCAGTTATTGAGTTGCCTCCTTGGTTACTCATTTGTCGCTCTGACATTTGGTTAACCAGTTGTCGATGTTCGAAATTCAGTTAATGAGTTGCCTCCTTGGTTAATCATTTGTCGCTCTGGCTTTTGGTTAACCAGTTGTCGATGTTCAAAATTTCAGTTAATGAGTTGCCTCTTTGAAATTTCAGTTAATGAGTTGGCCCTTTGGTTACTCATTTGTCCCTGTGTCTTTTGGTTAACCAGTTGTCGATGTTCGAAATTCAGTTAATGAGTTGCCTCCTTGGTTAATCATTTGTCGCTCTGACTCTTGGTTAACCAGTTGTCGATGTTCGAAATTCAGTTAATGAGTTGCCTCCTTGGTTAATCATTTGTCGCTCTGGCTTTTGGTTAACCAGTTGTCGATGTTCAAAATTTCAGTTAATGAGCTGCTCTTATGTTCTATGATTTCCGACCTTGACAACTCATTAACCAGTGTTTCAAACAATGCACCAGGCCATTTGACGACCCCAACTCGGTTCCACAAGCGGGAAAGCAGCACCCCCAAGCCCCGGTAAGGCGGCCGAATACACTCCCATCCGGAATTCCGTCCCAAATGTGAATGACAAGTTTTCAGTTAATCATTTGCCACCTTGGTTCATCATTTGCCACTCTGACTTTTGGTTTCCCAGTTGTCAGTTTTCACATTTCAGTTACTGAGTTGACTTTGTCTTTCTCACTCTGTGTATCTCTATCTTCTCTCTGTCTCTCTCAGTGTATGCGAGTGTCTGTGTGTGTTCCACTGCCGCCCGGCCAACCGGGTCCAAAGGCCCGCCACGTTACACACGAAAAACCCCGGTCTCGCTTCGGAGCGACGGGCACCCGGCTTCTCGGTGTCGGACCGACTCCGTTCAGATACCGCTGGATGCCCCTTGCCCCTGGCTTGCTCTGGCAGCCGGCGCGTGCAGGCCGCCCCCTGCCCCGCCGTCTCAGTGGTCGGAAAGCGGTCTCCAGCCAACGGCTGTACCTCGGCCGCGGAAAGAGGCAGCTACACAAGCGAGGCACTGCTCTGTGCGGCCCCGCCACCCCGTTCAGCTGCCGTTGTCCCCGACCGGATCGGACTTTCCTTCCCGAAGTTATCCCCGATAAGCTGCCGCTGACCGACGGCCCGTCAGCCGCTGCGGGACGGCGACACTTTCCCGAACTCGCCCGGGGCCACTTCGGCAATATAGTGTGCGCCGGAGCCGGGGCTTTCCAACGAGCCATCCCCGAACGAAATCGGACACGGGAGTCGGGAGCGACAGGCGTTCGACTGGTGCCGGGCAACCGGGTCCAAACGCCCGCCTTGTTAAACACACGTACACCCCAGGCTCGATTCGGAGCGACGGGCACCCGGCTTCCCGGTGTCGGACCGACTCCGTTCAGATACCGTTGGATGCCCCTTGCCCCTGGCTTGCTCTGGCAGCCGGCGCGTGCAGGCCGCCCCCCGCCCCGCCGTCTCAGTGGTCGGAAAGTGGTCTCCAGCCAACGGCTGTACCTCGGCCGGGGAAAGGGGCAGCTACACAAGCCAGGCACTGGTCTGTGCGGGCCCGCCACCCCGTTCGGCTGCCGTTGATCCGGACCGGATCGGACTTTCCCTCCCGAAGTTATGCCCGATAAGCTGCCGCTCACCGGCGGCCCGTCAGCCGCTGCGGGATGGCGACACTTTGCCGAACTTGCCGGGGTCCAGGCCGATAATATAGTGTGCGCCAGCGCCGGGGCTTTCCAACGAGCCCTCCCTGACCGAAATCGGACACGGGAGTCCAGAGCGATAGGCGTTCGACTGCCGGCCGGCCAAACACAGGCAATCCCCCGCCGTTGCGGACCCGCTCCAGGACAACCGGGTCCAAACGCCCGCCTCGTTACACGCACGAAAACACCGGGCTCGATTCGGAGCGACGGGCACCCGGCTTCCCGGTGTCGGACCGACTCCGTTCCGGTACCCTTGGATGCCCCTTGCCCCTGGCTTGCTAGGACAGCCGGCGCGTCAAGGTGGGCCCCCGCGGCTCCGGCTCAGCAGTCGGAAAGCGGTCTCCAGCCAACGGCTGTACCTCGGCCGGGGAAAGGGGCAGCTACACAAGCCCGCTACTGGTCTGTGCGGCCCCGCCACCCCGTTCAGTGGCAGTTGACCCCGACCGGATCGGACTTTCCTTCCCGAAGTTATCCCCGATAAGCTGCCGCTGACCGACGGGGCGGCAGCCGCTACGGGACTGCGACACTTTCCCGAACTTGCCGGGGTCCAGGCCGATAATATAGTGTGCGCCAGCGCCGGGGCTTTCCAACGAGCCCTCCCTGACCGAAATCGGACACGGGAGTCCGGAGCCAAAGGAGTTCGACTGCCGGCCGGCCAAACACAGGCAACCTCCCGCCGTTGCGGACCCGCTCCCGGACAACCGGGTCCAAACGCCCGCCCTGTTACACGCACGAAAACACCGGGCTCGATTCGGAGCGACGGGCACCCGGCTTCCCGGTGTCGGACCGACTCCGTTCCGGTACCACTGGATGCCCCTTGCCCCTGGCTTGCTAGTACAGCCGGCGCGTCAAGGTGGGCCCCCGCGGCTCCGGCTCAGCAGTCGGAAAGCGGTCTCCAGCCAACGGCTGTACCTCGGCCGGGCCAAGCGGCAGCTGCACAAGCCCGCTACTGGTCTGTGCGGCCCCCCCACCCCGTTCAGTCGCAGTTCACCCCAACCGGATCGGACTTTCCGTCCCGAAGTTATCCCCGATAAGCTGCCGCTGACCGACGGGGCGGCAGCCGCTACGGGACTGCGACACTTTCCCGAACTTGCCGGGGTCCAGGCCGATAATATAGTGTGCGCCAGCGCCGGGGCTTTCCAACGAGCCCTCCCTGACCGAAATCGGACACGGGAGTCCGGAGCCAAAGGAGTTCGACTGCCGGCCGGCCAAACACAGGCAACCTCCCGCCGTTGCGGACCCGCTCCCGGACAACCGGGTCCAAACGCCCGCCCTGTTACACGCACGAAAACACCGGGCTCGATTCGGAGCGACGGGCACCCGGCTTCCCGGTGTCGGACCGACTCCGTTCCGGTACCACTGGATGCCCCTTGCCCCTGGCTTGCTAGTACAGCCGGCGCGTCAAGGTGGGCCCCCGCGGCTCCGGCTCAGCAGTCGGAAAGCGGTCTCCAGCCAACGGCTGTACCTCGGCCGGGCCAAGCGGCAGCTGCACAAGCCCGCTACTGGTCTGTGCGGCCCCCCCACCCCGTTCAGTCGCAGTTCACCCCAACCGGATCGGACTTTCCGTCCCGAAGTTATCCCCGATAAGCTGCCGCTGACCGACGGGGCGGCAGCCGCTACGGGACTGCGACACTTTCCCGAACTTGCCGGGGTCCAGGCCGATAATATAGTGTGCGCCAGCGCCGGGGCTTTCCAACGAGCCCTCCCTGACCGAAATCGGACACGGGAGTCCGGAGCGAAAGGCGTTCGACTGCCGGCCGGCCAAACCCAGGCAATCTCCCGCCGTTGCGGACCCGCTCCCGGACAACCGGGTCCAAACGCCCGCCCTGTTACACGCACGAAAACCCCGGGCTCGATTCGGAGCGACGGGCACCCGACTTCCCGGTGTCGGACCGACTCCCTTCTGGTACCACTGGATGCCCCTTGCCCCTGGCTTGCTCGGACAGCCGGCGCGTCAAGGTGGGTCCCCGCGGCACCGGCTCAGCAGTCGGAAAGCGGTCTCCAGCCAACGGCTGTACCTCGGCCGGGCCAAGAGGCAGCTACACAAGCCCGCTACTGGTCTGTGCGGCCCCGCCACCCCGTTCAGTCGCAGTTCACCCCGACCGGATCGGACTTTCCGTCCCGAAGTTATCCGCGATAAGCTGCCGCTGACCGACGGGGCGGCCGCCGGAACGGGACTGCGACACTTTCCCGAACTTGCCGGGGCCCAGGCCGATAATATAGTGTGCGCCAGCGTCGGGGCTTTCCAACCAGCCCTCCCTGACCGAAAT
>NW_028225356.1:407500-417500 GCF_052327205.1 Somniosus microcephalus
TGTCTCGAAATCGTTAAATGCACATGTCAATTCGGCGGGAGCAATTCACTTTCCCAAGCCGGAAAGCATCACCGGAGGCCCGCTTGAAGGGCCCTAATATTTTCTCATCGGACTTCCGCGTTTTGGTTAATCATGTCTCGAAATCGTTAAATGCACATGTCAATTCGGCGGGAGCAACTCACTTTCCCAGGCCGGGAAGCAACACCCGAGGCCCGCAAAAGGCGGCCGAATATTTTCTCATCGGACTTCCATATTTTGGGGGTTGGATTCTCTCCCGCATTCCAGCCCCCTGGCCACGGGTCGCTCATTCACTTTCAGCCCGGGCCTTGCCAATTTGGTTAATCAGTTAGCCATGCACCAGACTCGGCCTCGCCTTTTTCATTTATGGTTAATGATGTGCCCAGGCTGGGACTTAGTCTCTCCAGCAGCCAAAACTTTTCACTGGTTAATGAGGTGCCCAGCCCGGCACTTAGTCTCTCTCCCCAGCAAGCTTACTTGGTCGGCCGACATTTGGATCCATTTTCGGGGCTTAATCGGGTCGAATACGGTCCCTTACGCAAGGGGAGCCGAAGCCCCGGCCTCTGCCAGGCGTCAGGCTGCCGTTTTTTAAGCCCGACCAAAAACCCGAAAATTGGTTAAAAATGGAAATAAATTTCCACCCAAAAAGGGTTAAAAGTCGGTTGGACGGCAGCCCTGGTCGGTCTCTGCAGACCTGGAGGCCCTAGACAGTAATCTGGAAAACAGACAAAGTCTCGAGAAACCACCTCCTACCATTCTCCAGGTACCCCGCCAATCCCCCCTGCCAGAAATGACAAGTGTCAAATCAGCGGGACGGATTTGACTTTTGTGACCGACCGCTGGAACTTTTTTCGGCTACAGGCAGTCAAATTTTCCTCCTTCCGGACTTCCAGTACAACTTTGAACGGCCATATCTCCGCACTCCCGCGTCGGAGCCAAGCCGTTTTTACACCGTTAGACGCGGCTTCCCGTGCCCGTTCGAATGCCGCCCTGCTCGGCGGAAAAGGAGAATTTTTTTATTTTTCGGCCGATTTCGGGAAAAAAATTTCCCGCTCTGAACTCGGATTTTTCGGCTTTAATCGTTTCGTATACGGTCCCTTACGCAAGGGAGCCGAAGCCCCGGCCTCTGCCGGGCGTCAGGCTGCCGTTTTTAAGCCCGACCAAAAACCCGAAAATTGGTTAAAAATGGAAATAAATTTCCACCCAAAAAGGGTTAAAAGTCGGTTGGACGGCAGCCCGGGTCGGTCTCTGCAGACCTGGAGGCCCTAGACAGTAATCTGGAAAACAGATAAAGTCTCGAAAAACCACCTCCTACCATTCTCCAGGTACCCCGCCAATCCCCCCTGCCAGAAATGACAAGTGTCAAATCAGCGGGACGGATTTGACTTTTGTGACCGACCGCTGGAACTTTTTTCGGCTACAGGCAGTCAAATTTTTCTCCTTCCGGACTTCCAGTACAACTTTGAACGGCCATATCTCCGCACTCCCGCGTCGGAGCCAAGCCGTTTTTACACCGTTAGACGCGGCTTCCCGTGCCCGTTCGAATGCCACCCTGCTCGGCGGAAAAGGAGACTTTTTTTTTTTTCCGGCCGTTTTCGGGAAAAATTTTTCCCGCTCTGAACTCCGATTTTACGCCTTTAATCGATTCGGAGACGGTCGCTTACGCAAGGGAGGCGAAGCCCGGGCCTCTGCCGGGCGTCAGCCTGCCGTATGTAAGCCCGTCCGAAGCATGAGTTCCCACTTTTGGTTATCCAGTTGTCAATTTTAAAATTTCAGTTAATCAGTTGCCTGCTTGGTTAATCATTTGTCGCTCTGACATTTGGTTAACCAGTTGTCGATGTTCGAAATTCAGTTAATGAGTTGCCTCTTTGAAATTTCAGTTAATGAGTTGGCCCTTTGGTTACTCATTTGTCCCTGTGTCTTTTGGTTAACCAGTTGTCGATGTTCGAAATTCAGTTAATGAGTTGCCTCCTTGGTTAATCATTTGTCGCCCTGACTCTTGGTTAACCAGTTGTCGATGTTCGAAATTCAGTTAATGAGTTGCCTCCTTGGTTAATCATTTGTCGCTCTGACATTTGGTTAACCAGTTGTCGATGTTCGAAATTCAGTTAATGAGTTGCCTCCTTGGTTAATCATTTGTCGCTCTGGCTTTTGGTTAACCAGTTGTCGATGTTCAAAATTTCAGTTAATGAGTTGCCTCTTTGAAATTTCAGTTAATGAGTTGGCCCTTTGGTGACTCATTTGTCCCTGTGTCTTTTGGTTAACCAGTTGTCGATGTTCGAAATTCAGTTAATGAGTTGCCTCCTTGGTTAATCATTTGTCGCTCTGGCTTTTGGTTAACCAGTTGTCGATGTTCAAAATTTCAGTTAATGAGCTGCTCTTATGTTCTATGATTTCCTACCTTGACAACTCATTAACCAGTGTTTCAAACAATGCACCAGGCCATTTGACGACCCCAACTCGGTTCCACAAGCGGGAAAGCAGCACCCCAAGGCCCGGTAAGGGGGCCGAATACATTCCCATCGTGAATTCCGTCCCAAATGTGAATGACAAGTTTTCAGTTAATCAGTTGCCTGCTTGGTTACTCATTTGTCGCTCTGACATTTGGTTAAACAGTTGTCGATGTTCAAAATTTCAGTTAATGAGTTGCCTCTTTGAAATTTCAGTTAATGAGTTGGCCCTTTGGTTACTCATTTGTCCCTGTGTCTTTTGGTTACCCAGTTGTCGATGTTCGAAATTCAGTTAATGAGTTGCCTCCTTGGTTAATCATTTGTCGCTCTGGCTTTTGGTTAACCAGTTGTCGATGTTCAAAATTTCAGTTATTGAGTTGCCTCTTTGAAATTTCAGTTAATGAGTTGGCCCTTTGGTTACTCATTTGTCCCTGTGTCTTTTGGTTAACCAGTTGTCGATGTTCGAAATTCAGTTAATGAGTTGCCTCCTTGGTTAATCATTTGTCGCTCTGGCTTTTGGTTAACCAGTTGTCGATGTTCAAAATTTCAGTTAATGAGCTGCTCTTATGTTCTATGATTTCCTACCTTGACAACTCATTAACCAGTGTTTCAAACAATGCACCAGGCCATTTGACGACCCCAACTCGGTTCCACAAGCGGGAAAGCAGCACCCCAAGGCCCGGTAAGGGGGCCGAATACATTCCCATCGTGAATTCCGTCCCAAATGTGAAAGACAAGTTTTCAGTTAATCAGTTGCCTGCTTGGTTACTCATTTGTCGCTCTGACATTTGGTTAACCAGTTGTCGATGTTCAAATTTCAGTTAATGAGTAGCCTCTTTGAAATTTCAGTTAATGAGTTGGCCCTTTGGTTACTCATTTGTCCCTGTGTCTTTTGGTTACCCAGTTGTCGATGTTCGAAATTCAGTTAATGAGTTGCCTCCTTGGTTAATCATTTGTCGCTCTGGCTTTTGGTTAACCAGTTGTCGATGTTCAAAATTTCAGTTAATGAGTTGCCTCTTTGAAATTTCAGTTAATGAGTTGGCCCTTTGGTTACTCATTTGTCCCTGTGTCTTTTGGTTAACCAGTTGTCGATGTTCGAAATTCAGTTAATGAGTTGCCTCCTTGGTTAATCATTTGTCGCTCTGGCTTTTGGTTAACCAGTTGTCGATGTTCAAAATTTCAGTTAATGAGCTGCTCTTATGTTCTATGATTTCCGACCTTGACAACTCATTAACCAGTGTTTCAAACAATGCACCAGGCCATTTGACGACCCCAACTCGGTTCCACAAGCGGGAAAGCAGCACCCCAAGGCCCGGTAAGGGGGCCGAATACATTCCCATCGTGAATTCCGTCCCAAATGTGAATGACAAGTTTTCAGTTAATCAGTTGCCTGCTTGGTTACTCATTTGTCGCTCTGACATTTGGTTACCCAGTTGTCGATGTTCAAATTTCAGTTAATGAGTAGCCTCTTTGAAATTTCAGTTAATGAGTTGGCCCTTTGGTTACTCATTTGTCCCTGTGTCTTTTGGTTACCCAGTTGTCGATGTTCGAAATTCAGTTAATGAGTTGCCTCCTTGGTTAATCATTTGTCGCTCTGGCTTTTGGTTAACCAGTTGTCGATGTTCAAAATTTCAGTTATTGAGTTGCCTCTTTGAAATTTCAGTTAATGAGTTGGCCCTTTGGTGACTCATTTGTCCCTGTGTCTTTTGGTTAACCAGTTGTCGATGTTCGAAATTCAGTTAATGAGTTGCCTCCTTGGTTAATCATTTGTCGCTCTGGCTTTTGGTTAACCAGTTGTCGATGTTCAAAATTTCAGTTAATGAGCTGCTCTTATGTTCTATGATTTCCTACCTTGACAACTCATTAACCAGTGTTTCAAACAATGCACCAGGCCATTTGACGACCCCAACTCGGTTCCACAAGCGGGAAAGCAGCACCCCAAGGCCCGGTAAGGGGGCCGAATACATTCCCATCGTGAATTCCGTCCCAAATGTGAAAGACAAGTTTTCAGTTAATCAGTTGCCTGCTTGGTTACTCATTTGTCGCTCTGACATTTGGTTAACCAGTTGTCGATGTTCAAATTTCAGTTAATGAGTAGCCTCTTTGAAATTTCAGTTAATGAGTTGGCCCTTTGGTTACTCATTTGTCCCTGTGTCTTTTGGTTACCCAGTTGTCGATGTTCGAAATTCAGTTAATGAGTTGCCTCCTTGGTTAATCATTTGTCGCTCTGGCTTTTGGTTAACCAGTTGTCGATGTTCAAAATTTCAGTTAATGAGTTGCCTCTTTGAAATTTCAGTTAATGAGTTGGCCCTTTGGTTACTCATTTGTCCCTGTGTCTTTTGGTTAACCAGTTGTCGATGTTCGAAATTCAGTTACTGAGTTGCCTCCTTGGTTAATCATTTGTCGCTCTGGCTTTTGGTTAACCAGTTGTCGATGTTCAAAATTTCAGTTAATGAGTTGCCTCTTTGAAATTTCAGTTAATGAGTTGGCCCTTTGGTTACTCATTTGTCCCTGTGTCTTTTGGTTAACCAGTTGTCGATGTTCGAAATTCAGTTAATGAGTTGCCTCCTTGGTTAATCATTTGTCGCTCTGACATTTGGTTAACCAGTTGTCGATGTTCGAAATTCAGTTAATGAGTTGCCTCCTTGGTTAATCATTTGTCGCTCTGGCTTTTGGTTAACCAGTTGTCGATGTTCAAAATTTCAGTTAATGAGTTGCCTCTTTGAAATTTCAGTTAATGAGTTGGCCCTTTGGTTACTCATTTGTCCCTGTGTCTTTTGGTTAACCAGTTGTCGATGTTCGAAATTCAGTTACTGAGTTGCCTCCTTGGTTAATCATTTGTCGCTCTGGCTTTTGGTTAACCAGTTGTCGATGTTCAAAATTTCAGTTAATGAGCTGCTCTTATGTTCTATGATTTCCGACCTTGACAACTCATTAACCAGTGTTTCAAACAATGCACCAGGCCATTTGACGACCCCAACTCGGTTCCACAAGCGGGAAAGCAGCACCCCAAGGCCCGGTAAGGGGGCCGAATACACTCCCATCGTGAATTCCGTCCCAAATGTGAATGACAAGTTTTCAGTTAATCAGTTGCCTGCTTGGTTACTCATTTGTCGCTCTGACATTTGGTTATCCAGTTGTCGATGTTCAAAATTTCAGTTAATGAGTTGCCTCTTTGAAATTTCAGTTAATGAGTTGGCCCTTTGGTTACTCATTTGTCCCTGTGTCTTTTGGTTAACCAGTTGTCGATGTTCGAAATTCAGTTAATGAGTTGCCTCCTTGGTTAATCATTTGTCGCTCTGACTCTTGGTTAACCAGTTGTCGATGTTCGAAATTCAGTTAATGAGTTGCCTCCTTGGTTAATCATTTGTCGCTCTGGCTTTTGGTTAACCAGTTGTCGATGTTCAAAATTTCAGTTAATGAGCTGCTCTTATGTTCTATGATTTCCGACCTTGACAACTCATTAACCAGTGTTTCAAACAATGCACCAGGCCATTTGACGACCCCAACTCGGTTCCACAAGCGGGAAAGCAGCACCCCAAGGCCCGGTAAGGGGGCCGAATACACTCCCATCGTGAATTCCGTCCCAAATGTGAATGACAAGTTTTCAGTTAATCATTTGCCACCTTGGTTCATCATTTGCCACTCTGACTTTTGGTTTCCCAGTTGTCAGTTTTCACATTTCAGTTACTGAGTTGACTTTGTCTTTCTCACTCTGTGTATCTCTATCTTCTCTCTGTCTCTCTCAGTGTATGCGAGTGTCTGTGTGTGTTCCACTGCCGCCCGGCCAACCGGGTCCAAAGGCCCGCCACGTTACACACGAAAAACCCCGGTCTCGCTTCGGAGCGACGGGCACCCGGCTTCTCGGTGTCGGACCGACTCCGTTCAGATACCGCTGGATGCCCCTTGCCCCTGGCTTGCTCTGGCAGCCGGCGCGTGCAGGCCGCCCCCTGCCCCGCCGTCTCAGTGGTCGGAAAGCGGTCTCCAGCCAACGGCTGTACCTCGGCCGCGGAAAGAGGCAGCTACACAAGCGAGGCACTGCTCTGTGCGGCCCCGCCACCCCGTTCAGCTGCCGTTGTCCCCGACCGGATCGGACTTTCCTTCCCGAAGTTATCCCCGATAAGCTGCCGCTGACCGACGGCCCGTCAGCCGCTGCGGGACGGCGACACTTTCCCGAACTCGCCCGGGGCCACTTCGGCAATATAGTGTGCGCCGGAGCCGGGGCTTTCCAACGAGCCATCCCCGAACGAAATCGGACACGGGAGTCGGGAGCGACAGGCGTTCGACTGGTGCCGGGCAACCGGGTCCAAACGCCCGCCTTGTTAAACACACGTACACCCCAGGCTCGATTCGGAGCGACGGGCACCCGGCTTCCCGGTGTCGGACCGACTCCGTTCAGATACCGTTGGATGCCCCTTGCCCCTGGCTTGCTCTGGCAGCCGGCGCGTGCAGGCCGCCCCCCGCCCCGCCGTCTCAGTGGTCGGAAAGTGGTCTCCAGCCAACGGCTGTACCTCGGCCGGGGAAAGGGGCAGCTACACAAGCCAGGCACTGGTCTGTGCGGGCCCGCCACCCCGTTCGGCTGCCGTTGATCCGGACCGGATCGGACTTTCCCTCCCGAAGTTATGCCCGATAAGCTGCCGCTCACCGGCGGCCCGTCAGCCGCTGCGGGATGGCGACACTTTGCCGAACTTGCCGGGGTCCAGGCCGATAATATAGTGTGCGCCAGCTCCGGGGCTTTCCAACGAGCCCTCCCTGACCGAAATCGGACACGGGAGTCCAGAGCGATAGGCATTCGACTGCCGGCCGGCCAAACACAGGCAATCCCCCGCCGTTGCGGACCCGCTCCAGGACAACCGGGTCCAAACGCCCGCCTCGTTACACGCACGAAAACACCGGGCTCGATTCGGAGCGACGGGCACCCGGCTTCCCGGTGTCGGACCGACTCCGTTCCGGTACCCTTGGATGCCCCTTGCCCCTGGCTTGCTAGGACAGCCGGCGCGTCAAGGTGGGCCCCCGCGGCTCCGGCTCAGCAGTCGGAAAGCGGTCTCCAGCCAACGGCTGTACCTCGGCCGGGGAAAGGGGCAGCTACACAAGCCCGCTACTGGTCTGTGCGGCCCCGCCACCCCGTTCAGTGGCAGTTGACCCCGACCGGATCGGACTTTCCTTCCCGAAGTTATCCCCGATAAGCTGCCGCTGACCGACGGGGCGGCAGCCGGTACGGGTCGCCGACACTTTCCCGAACTTGCCGGGATCCAGTCCGATAATATAGTGTGCGCCAGCGCCGGGGCTTTGCAATGAGCCCTCCCTGACCGAAATCGGACACGGGAGTCCGGAGCCAAAGGCGTTCGACTGCCGGCCGGCCAAACTCAGGCAACCTCCCGCCGTTGCGGACCCGCTCCCGGACAACCGGGTCCAAACGCCCGCCCTGTTACACGCACGAAAACACCGGGCTCGATTCGGAGCGACGGGCACCCGGCTTCCCGGTGTCGGACCGACTCCGTTCCGGTACCACTGGATGCCCCTTGCCCCTGGCTTGCTAGGACAGCCGGCGCGTCAAGGTGGGCCCCCGCGGCTCCGGCTCAGCAGTCGGAAAGCGGTCTCCAGCCAACGGCTGTACCTCGGCCAGGCCAAGCGGCAGCTGCACAAGCCCGCTACTGGTCTGTGCGGCCCCCCCACCCCGTTCAGTAGCAGTTCACCCCAACCGGATCGGACTTTCCGTCCCGAAGTTATCCCCGATAAGCTGCCGCTGACCGACGGGGCGGCAGCCGCTACGGGACTGCGACACTTTCCCGAACTTGCCGGGGTCCAGGCCGATAATATAGTGTGCGCCAGCGCCGGGGCTTTCCAACGAGCCCTCCCTGACCGAAATCGGACACGGGAGTCCGGAGCCAAAGGAGTTCGACTGCCGGCCGGCCAAACACAGGCAACCTCCCGCCGTTGCGGACCCGCTCCCGGACAACCGGGTCCAAACGCCCGCCCTGTTACACGCACGAAAACACCGGGCTCGATTCGGAGCGACGGGCACCCGGCTTCCCGGTGTCGGACCGACTCCGTTCCGGTACCACTGGATGCCCCTTGCCCCTGGCTTGCTAGTACAGCCGGCGCGTCAAGGTGGGCCCCCGCGGCTCCGGCTCAGCAGTCGGAAAGCGGTCTCCAGCCAACGGCTGTACCTCGGCCGGGCCAAGCGGCAGCTGCACAAGCCCGCTACTGGTCTGTGCGGCCCCCCCACCCCGTTCAGTCGCAGTTCACCCCAACCGGATCGGACTTTCCGTCCCGAAGTTATCCCCGATAAGCTGCCGCTGACCGACGGGGCGGCAGCCGCTACGGGACTGCGACACTTTCCCGAACTTGCCGGGGTCCAGGCCGATAATATAGTGTGCGCCAGCGCCGGGGCTTTCCAACGAGCCCTCCCTGACCGAAATCGGACACGGGAGTCCGGAGCGAAAGGCGTTCGACTGCCGGCCGGCCAAACCCAGGCAATCTCCCGCCGTTGCGGACCCGCTCCCGGACAACCGGGTCCAAACGCCCGCCCTGTTACACGCACGAAAACCCCGGGCTCGATTCGGAGCGACGGGCACCCGACTTCCCGGTGTCGGACCGACTCCCTTCTGGTACCACTGGATGCCCCTTGCTCCTGGCTTGCTCGGACAGCCGGCGCGTCAAGGTGGGTCCCCGCGGCACCGGCTCAGCAGTCGGAAAGCGGTCTCCAGCCAACGGCTGTACCTCGGCCGGGCCAAGAGGCAGCTACACAAGCCCGCTACTGGTCTGTGCGGCCCCGCCACCCCGTTCAGTCGCAGTTCACCCCGACCGGATCGGACTTTCCGTCCCGAAGTTATCCGCGATAAGCTGCCGCTGACCGACGGGGCGGCCGCCGGAACGGGACTGCGACACTTTCCCGAACTTGCCGGGGCCCAGGCCGATAATATAGTGTGCGCCAGCGTCGGGGCTTTCCAACCAGCCCTCCCTGACCGAAATCGGACACGGGAGTCCGGAGCCAAAGGCGTTCGACTGCCGGCCGGCCAAACCCAGGCAATCTCCCGCCGTTGGGGACCCGCTCCCGGACAACCGGGTCCAAACGCCCGCCCTGTTACACGCACGAAAACACCGGGCTCGATTCGGAGCGACGGGCACCCGACTTCCCGGTGTCGGACCGACTCCCTTCTGGTACCTATGGATGCCCCTTGCCCCTGGCTTGCTCGGACAGCCGGCGCGTCAAGGTGGGTCCCCGCGGCACCGGCTCAGCAGTCGGAAAGCGGTCTCCAGCCAACGGCTGTACCTCGGCCGGGCCAAGAGGCAGCTACACAAGCCCGCTACTGGTCTGTGCGGCCCCACCACCCCGTTCAGTCGCAGTTCACCCCGACCGGATCGGACTTTCCTTCCCGAAGTTATCACCGATAAGCTGCCGCTGACCGCTGGCCTGTTACCCGCTGCCGGACTGCGACACTTTGCCCAACTCGCCAGGGGCCAGTCCGGCAATATAATCTGCGCCAGCGTCGGGGCTTTCCAACCAGCCGTCCCCCACCCTAATCGGA
>NW_028225356.1:430000-440000 GCF_052327205.1 Somniosus microcephalus
CAAGGGGAGCCGAAGCCCCGGCCTCTGCCAGGCGTCAGGCTGCCGTTTTTTAAGCCCGACCAAAAACCCGAAAATTGGTTAAAAATGGAAATAAATTTCCACCCAAAAAGGGTTAAAAGTCGGTTGGACGGCAGCCCTGGTCGGTCTCTGCAGACCTGGAGGCCCTAGACAGTAATCTGGAAAACAGACAAAGTCTCGAGAAACCACCTCCTACCATTCTCCAGGTACCCCGCCAATCCCCCCTGCCAGAAATGACAAGTGTCAAATCAGCGGGACGGATTTGACTTTTGTGACCGACCGCTGGAACTTTTTTCGGCTACAGGCAGTCAAATTTTCCTCCTTCCGGACTTCCAGTACAACTTTGAACGGCCATATCTCCGCACTCCCGCGTCGGAGCCAAGCCGTTTTTACACCGTTAGACGCGGCTTCCCGTGCCCGTTCGAATGCCGCCCTGCTCGGCGGAAAAGGAGAATTTTTTTATTTTTCGGCCGATTTCGGGAAAAAAATTTCCCGCTCTGAACTCGGATTTTTCGGCTTTAATCGTTTCGTATACGGTCCCTTACGCAAGGGAGCCGAAGCCCCGGCCTCTGCCGGGCGTCAGGCTGCCGTTTTTAAGCCCGACCAAAAACCCGAAAATTGGTTAAAAATGGAAATAAATTTCCACCCAAAAAGGGTTAAAAGTCGGTTGGACGGCAGCCCGGGTCGGTCTCTGCAGACCTGGAGGCCCTAGACAGTAATCTGGAAAACAGATAAAGTCTCGAAAAACCACCTCCTACCATTCTCCAGGTACCCCGCCAATCCCCCCTGCCAGAAATGACAAGTGTCAAATCAGCGGGACGGATTTGACTTTTGTGACCGACCGCTGGAACTTTTTTCGGCTACAGGCAGTCAAATTTTTCTCCTTCCGGACTTCCAGTACAACTTTGAACGGCCATATCTCCGCACTCCCGCGTCGGAGCCAAGCCGTTTTTACACCGTTAGACGCGGCTTCCCGTGCCCGTTCGAATGCCACCCTGCTCGGCGGAAAAGGAGACATTTTTTTTTTTCCGGCCGTTTTCGGGAAAAATTTTTCCCGCTCTGAACTCCGATTTTACGCCTTTAATCGATTCGGAGACGGTCGCTTACGCAAGGGAGGCGAAGCCCGGGCCTCTGCCGGGCGTCAGCCTGCCGTATGTAAGCCCGTCCGAAGCATGAGTTCCCACTTTTGGTTATCCAGTTGTCAATTTTAAAATTTCAGTTAATCAGTTGCCTGCTTGGTTAATCATTTGTCGCTCTGACATTTGGTTAACCAGTTGTCGATGTTCGAAATTCAGTTAATGAGTTGCCTCTTTGAAATTTCAGTTAATGAGTTGGCCCTTTGGTTACTCATTTGTCCCTGTGTCTTTTGGTTAACCAGTTGTCGATGTTCGAAATTCAGTTAATGAGTTGCCTCCTTGGTTAATCATTTGTCGCCCTGACTCTTGGTTAACCAGTTGTCGATGTTCGAAATTCAGTTAATGAGTTGCCTCCTTGGTTAATCATTTGTCGCTCTGACATTTGGTTAACCAGTTGTCGATGTTCGAAATTCAGTTAATGAGTTGCCTCCTTGGTTAATCATTTGTCGCTCTGGCTTTTGGTTAACCAGTTGTCGATGTTCAAAATTTCAGTTAATGAGTTGCCTCTTTGAAATTTCAGTTAATGAGTTGGCCCTTTGGTGACTCATTTGTCCCTGTGTCTTTTGGTTAACCAGTTGTCGATGTTCGAAATTCAGTTAATGAGTTGCCTCCTTGGTTAATCATTTGTCGCTCTGGCTTTTGGTTAACCAGTTGTCGATGTTCAAAATTTCAGTTAATGAGCTGCTCTTATGTTCTATGATTTCCTACCTTGACAACTCATTAACCAGTGTTTCAAACAATGCACCAGGCCATTTGACGACCCCAACTCGGTTCCACAAGCGGGAAAGCAGCACCCCAAGGCCCGGTAAGGGGGCCGAATACATTCCCATCGTGAATTCCGTCCCAAATGTGAATGACAAGTTTTCAGTTAATCAGTTGCCTGCTTGGTTACTCATTTGTCGCTCTGACATTTGGTTAAACAGTTGTCGATGTTCAAAATTTCAGTTAATGAGTTGCCTCTTTGAAATTTCAGTTAATGAGTTGGCCCTTTGGTTACTCATTTGTCCCTGTGTCTTTTGGTTACCCAGTTGTCGATGTTCGAAATTCAGTTAATGAGTTGCCTCCTTGGTTAATCATTTGTCGCTCTGGCTTTTGGTTAACCAGTTGTCGATGTTCAAAATTTCAGTTATTGAGTTGCCTCTTTGAAATTTCAGTTAATGAGTTGGCCCTTTGGTTACTCATTTGTCCCTGTGTCTTTTGGTTAACCAGTTGTCGATGTTCGAAATTCAGTTAATGAGTTGCCTCCTTGGTTAATCATTTGTCGCTCTGGCTTTTGGTTAACCAGTTGTCGATGTTCAAAATTTCAGTTAATGAGCTGCTCTTATGTTCTATGATTTCCTACCTTGACAACTCATTAACCAGTGTTTCAAACAATGCACCAGGCCATTTGACGACCCCAACTCGGTTCCACAAGCGGGAAAGCAGCACCCCAAGGCCCGGTAAGGGGGCCGAATACATTCCCATCGTGAATTCCGTCCCAAATGTGAAAGACAAGTTTTCAGTTAATCAGTTGCCTGCTTGGTTACTCATTTGTCGCTCTGACATTTGGTTAACCAGTTGTCGATGTTCAAATTTCAGTTAATGAGTAGCCTCTTTGAAATTTCAGTTAATGAGTTGGCCCTTTGGTTACTCATTTGTCCCTGTGTCTTTTGGTTACCCAGTTGTCGATGTTCGAAATTCAGTTAATGAGTTGCCTCCTTGGTTAATCATTTGTCGCTCTGGCTTTTGGTTAACCAGTTGTCGATGTTCAAAATTTCAGTTAATGAGTTGCCTCTTTGAAATTTCAGTTAATGAGTTGGCCCTTTGGTTACTCATTTGTCCCTGTGTCTTTTGGTTAACCAGTTGTCGATGTTCGAAATTCAGTTAATGAGTTGCCTCCTTGGTTAATCATTTGTCGCTCTGGCTTTTGGTTAACCAGTTGTCGATGTTCAAAATTTCAGTTAATGAGCTGCTCTTATGTTCTATGATTTCCTACCTTGACAACTCATTAACCAGTGTTTCAAACAATGCACCAGGCCATTTGACGACCCCAACTCGGTTCCACAAGCGGGAAAGCAGCACCCCAAGGCCCGGTAAGGGGGCCGAATACATTCCCATCGTGAATTCCGTCCCAAATGTGAATGACAAGTTTTCAGTTAATCAGTTGCCTGCTTGGTTACTCATTTGTCGCTCTGACATTTGGTTACCCAGTTGTCGATGTTCAAATTTCAGTTAATGAGTAGCCTCTTTGAAATTTCAGTTAATGAGTTGGCCCTTTGGTTACTCATTTGTCCCTGTGTCTTTTGGTTACCCAGTTGTCGATGTTCGAAATTCAGTTAATGAGTTGCCTCCTTGGTTAATCATTTGTCGCTCTGGCTTTTGGTTAACCAGTTGTCGATGTTCAAAATTTCAGTTATTGAGTTGCCTCTTTGAAATTTCAGTTAATGAGTTGGCCCTTTGGTGACTCATTTGTCCCTGTGTCTTTTGGTTAACCAGTTGTCGATGTTCGAAATTCAGTTAATGAGTTGCCTCCTTGGTTAATCATTTGTCGCTCTGGCTTTTGGTTAACCAGTTGTCGATGTTCAAAATTTCAGTTAATGAGCTGCTCTTATGTTCTATGATTTCCTACCTTGACAACTCATTAACCAGTGTTTCAAACAATGCACCAGGCCATTTGACGACCCCAACTCGGTTCCACAAGCGGGAAAGCAGCACCCCAAGGCCCGGTAAGGGGGCCGAATACATTCCCATCGTGAATTCCGTCCCAAATGTGAAAGACAAGTTTTCAGTTAATCAGTTGCCTGCTTGGTTACTCATTTGTCGCTCTGACATTTGGTTAACCAGTTGTCGATGTTCAAATTTCAGTTAATGAGTAGCCTCTTTGAAATTTCAGTTAATGAGTTGGCCCTTTGGTTACTCATTTGTCCCTGTGTCTTTTGGTTACCCAGTTGTCGATGTTCGAAATTCAGTTAATGAGTTGCCTCCTTGGTTAATCATTTGTCGCTCTGGCTTTTGGTTAACCAGTTGTCGATGTTCAAAATTTCAGTTAATGAGTTGCCTCTTTGAAATTTCAGTTAATGAGTTGGCCCTTTGGTTACTCATTTGTCCCTGTGTCTTTTGGTTAACCAGTTGTCGATGTTCGAAATTCAGTTACTGAGTTGCCTCCTTGGTTAATCATTTGTCGCTCTGGCTTTTGGTTAACCAGTTGTCGATGTTCAAAATTTCAGTTAATGAGTTGCCTCTTTGAAATTTCAGTTAATGAGTTGGCCCTTTGGTTACTCATTTGTCCCTGTGTCTTTTGGTTAACCAGTTGTCGATGTTCGAAATTCAGTTAATGAGTTGCCTCCTTGGTTAATCATTTGTCGCTCTGACATTTGGTTAACCAGTTGTCGATGTTCGAAATTCAGTTAATGAGTTGCCTCCTTGGTTAATCATTTGTCGCTCTGGCTTTTGGTTAACCAGTTGTCGATGTTCAAAATTTCAGTTAATGAGTTGCCTCTTTGAAATTTCAGTTAATGAGTTGGCCCTTTGGTTACTCATTTGTCCCTGTGTCTTTTGGTTAACCAGTTGTCGATGTTCGAAATTCAGTTACTGAGTTGCCTCCTTGGTTAATCATTTGTCGCTCTGGCTTTTGGTTAACCAGTTGTCGATGTTCAAAATTTCAGTTAATGAGCTGCTCTTATGTTCTATGATTTCCGACCTTGACAACTCATTAACCAGTGTTTCAAACAATGCACCAGGCCATTTGACGACCCCAACTCGGTTCCACAAGCGGGAAAGCAGCACCCCAAGGCCCGGTAAGGGGGCCGAATACACTCCCATCGTGAATTCCGTCCCAAATGTGAATGACAAGTTTTCAGTTAATCAGTTGCCTGCTTGGTTACTCATTTGTCGCTCTGACATTTGGTTATCCAGTTGTCGATGTTCAAAATTTCAGTTAATGAGTTGCCTCTTTGAAATTTCAGTTAATGAGTTGGCCCTTTGGTTACTCATTTGTCCCTGTGTCTTTTGGTTAACCAGTTGTCGATGTTCGAAATTCAGTTAATGAGTTGCCTCCTTGGTTAATCATTTGTCGCTCTGACTCTTGGTTAACCAGTTGTCGATGTTCGAAATTCAGTTAATGAGTTGCCTCCTTGGTTAATCATTTGTCGCTCTGGCTTTTGGTTAACCAGTTGTCGATGTTCAAAATTTCAGTTAATGAGCTGCTCTTATGTTCTATGATTTCCGACCTTGACAACTCATTAACCAGTGTTTCAAACAATGCACCAGGCCATTTGACGACCCCAACTCGGTTCCACAAGCGGGAAAGCAGCACCCCAAGGCCCGGTAAGGGGGCCGAATACACTCCCATCGTGAATTCCGTCCCAAATGTGAATGACAAGTTTTCAGTTAATCATTTGCCACCTTGGTTCATCATTTGCCACTCTGACTTTTGGTTTCCCAGTTGTCAGTTTTCACATTTCAGTTACTGAGTTGACTTTGTCTTTCTCACTCTGTGTATCTCTATCTTCTCTCTGTCTCTCTCAGTGTATGCGAGTGTCTGTGTGTGTTCCACTGCCGCCCGGCCAACCGGGTCCAAAGGCCCGCCACGTTACACACGAAAAACCCCGGTCTCGCTTCGGAGCGACGGGCACCCGGCTTCTCGGTGTCGGACCGACTCCGTTCAGATACCGCTGGATGCCCCTTGCCCCTGGCTTGCTCTGGCAGCCGGCGCGTGCAGGCCGCCCCCTGCCCCGCCGTCTCAGTGGTCGGAAAGCGGTCTCCAGCCAACGGCTGTACCTCGGCCGCGGAAAGAGGCAGCTACACAAGCGAGGCACTGCTCTGTGCGGCCCCGCCACCCCGTTCAGCTGCCGTTGTCCCCGACCGGATCGGACTTTCCTTCCCGAAGTTATCCCCGATAAGCTGCCGCTGACCGACGGCCCGTCAGCCGCTGCGGGACGGCGACACTTTCCCGAACTCGCCCGGGGCCACTTCGGCAATATAGTGTGCGCCGGAGCCGGGGCTTTCCAACGAGCCATCCCCGAACGAAATCGGACACGGGAGTCGGGAGCGACAGGCGTTCGACTGGTGCCGGGCAACCGGGTCCAAACGCCCGCCTTGTTAAACACACGTACACCCCAGGCTCGATTCGGAGCGACGGGCACCCGGCTTCCCGGTGTCGGACCGACTCCGTTCAGATACCGTTGGATGCCCCTTGCCCCTGGCTTGCTCTGGCAGCCGGCGCGTGCAGGCCGCCCCCCGCCCCGCCGTCTCAGTGGTCGGAAAGTGGTCTCCAGCCAACGGCTGTACCTCGGCCGGGGAAAGGGGCAGCTACACAAGCCAGGCACTGGTCTGTGCGGGCCCGCCACCCCGTTCGGCTGCCGTTGATCCGGACCGGATCGGACTTTCCCTCCCGAAGTTATGCCCGATAAGCTGCCGCTCACCGGCGGCCCGTCAGCCGCTGCGGGATGGCGACACTTTGCCGAACTTGCCGGGGTCCAGGCCGATAATATAGTGTGCGCCAGCGCCGGGGCTTTCCAACGAGCCCTCCCTGACCGAAATCGGACACGGGAGTCCAGAGCGATAGGCATTCGACTGCCGGCCGGCCAAACACAGGCAATCCCCCGCCGTTGCGGACCCGCTCCAGGACAACCGGGTCCAAACGCCCGCCTCGTTACACGCACGAAAACACCGGGCTCGATTCGGAGCGACGGGCACCCGGCTTCCCGGTGTCGGACCGACTCCGTTCCGGTACCCTTGGATGCCCCTTGCCCCTGGCTTGCTAGGACAGCCGGCGCGTCAAGGTGGGCCCCCGCGGCTCCGGCTCAGCAGTCGGAAAGCGGTCTCCAGCCAACGGCTGTACCTCGGCCGGGGAAAGGGGCAGCTACACAAGCCCGCTACTGGTCTGTGCGGCCCCGCCACCCCGTTCAGTGGCAGTTGACCCCGACCGGATCGGACTTTCCTTCCCGAAGTTATCCCCGATAAGCTGCCGCTGACCGACGGGGCGGCAGCCGGTACGGGTCGCCGACACTTTCCCGAACTTGCCGGGATCCAGTCCGATAATATAGTGTGCGCCAGCGCCGGGGCTTTGCAATGAGCCCTCCCTGACCGAAATCGGACACGGCAGTCCGGAGCCAAAGGCGTTCGACTGCCGGCCGGCCAAACTCAGGCAACCTCCCGCCGTTGCGGACCCGCTCCCGGACAACCGGGTCCAAACGCCCGCCCTGTTACACGCACGAAAACACCGGGCTCGATTCGGAGCGACGGGCACCCGGCTTCCCGGTGTCGGACCGACTCCGTTCCGGTACCACTGGATGCCCCTTGCCCCTGGCTTGCTAGGACAGCCGGCGCGTCAAGGTGGGCCCCCGCGGCTCCGGCTCAGCAGTCGGAAAGCGGTCTCCAGCCAACGGCTGTACCTCGGCCAGGCCAAGCGGCAGCTGCACAAGCCCGCTACTGGTCTGTGCGGCCCCCCCACCCCGTTCAGTAGCAGTTCACCCCAACCGGATCGGACTTTCCGTCCCGAAGTTATCCCCGATAAGCTGCCGCTGACCGACGGGGCGGCAGCCGCTACGGGACTGCGACACTTTCCCGAACTTGCCGGGGTCCAGGCCGATAATATAGTGTGCGCCAGCGCCGGGGCTTTCCAACGAGCCCTCCCTGACCGAAATCGGACACGGGAGTCCGGAGCCAAAGGAGTTCGACTGCCGGCCGGCCAAACACAGGCAACCTCCCGCCGTTGCGGACCCGCTCCCGGACAACCGGGTCCAAACGCCCGCCCTGTTACACGCACGAAAACACCGGGCTCGATTCGGAGCGACGGGCACCCGGCTTCCCGGTGTCGGACCGACTCCGTTCCGGTACCACTGGATGCCCCTTGCCCCTGGCTTGCTAGTACAGCCGGCGCGTCAAGGTGGGCCCCCGCGGCTCCGGCTCAGCAGTCGGAAAGCGGTCTCCAGCCAACGGCTGTACCTCGGCCGGGCCAAGCGGCAGCTGCACAAGCCCGCTACTGGTCTGTGCGGCCCCCCCACCCCGTTCAGTCGCAGTTCACCCCAACCGGATCGGACTTTCCGTCCCGAAGTTATCCCCGATAAGCTGCCGCTGACCGACGGGGCGGCAGCCGCTACGGGACTGCGACACTTTCCCGAACTTGCCGGGGTCCAGGCCGATAATATAGTGTGCGCCAGCGCCGGGGCTTTCCAACGAGCCCTCCCTGACCGAAATCGGACACGGGAGTCCGGAGCGAAAGGCGTTCGACTGCCGGCCGGCCAAACCCAGGCAATCTCCCGCCGTTGCGGACCCGCTCCCGGACAACCGGGTCCAAACGCCCGCCCTGTTACACGCACGAAAACCCCGGGCTCGATTCGGAGCGACGGGCACCCGACTTCCCGGTGTCGGACCGACTCCCTTCTGGTACCACTGGATGCCCCTTGCCCCTGGCTTGCTCGGACAGCCGGCGCGTCAAGGTGGGTCCCCGCGGCACCGGCTCAGCAGTCGGAAAGCGGTCTCCAGCCAACGGC
This sequence comes from Somniosus microcephalus, assembly GCF_052327205.1. Lineage (NCBI taxonomy): Eukaryota > Metazoa > Chordata > Chondrichthyes > Squaliformes > Somniosidae > Somniosus > Somniosus microcephalus. The sequence continues at coordinate 438,630 of NW_028225356.1, forward strand.
TGTACCTCGGCCGGGCCAAGAGGCAGCTACACAAGCCCGCTACTGGTCTGTGCGGCCCCGCCACCCCGTTCAGTCGCAGTTCACCCCGACCGGATCGGACTTTCCGTCCCGAAGTTATCCGCGATAAGCTGCCGCTGACCGACGGGGCGGCCGCCGGAACGGGACTGCGACACTTTCCCGAACTTGCCGGGGCCCAGGCCGATAATATAGTGTGCGCCAGCGTCGGGGCTTTCCAACCAGCCCTCCCTGACCGAAATCGGACACGGGAGTCCGGAGCCAAAGGCGTTCGACTGCCGGCCGGCCAAACCCAGGCAATCTCCCGCCGTTGGGGACCCGCTCCCGGACAACCGGGTCCAAACGCCCGCCCTGTTACACGCACGAAAACACCGGGCTCGATTCGGAGCGACGGGCACCCGACTTCCCGGTGTCGGACCGACTCCCTTCTGGTACCTATGGATGCCCCTTGCCCCTGGCTTGCTCGGACAGCCGGCGCGTCAAGGTGGGTCCCCGCGGCACCGGCTCAGCAGTCGGAAAGCGGTCTCCAGCCAACGGCTGTACCTCGGCCGGGCCAAGAGGCAGCTACACAAGCCCGCTACTGGTCTGTGCGGCCCCACCACCCCGTTCAGTCGCAGTTCACCCCGACCGGATCGGACTTTCCTTCCCGAAGTTATCACCGATAAGCTGCCGCTGACCGCTGGCCTGTTACCCGCTGCCGGACTGCGACACTTTGCCCAACTCGCCAGGGGCCAGTCCGGCAATATAATCTGCGCCAGCGTCGGGGCTTTCCAACCAGCCGTCCCCCACCCTAATCGGACACGGGAGTCGGGAACGGAGCGCCCGCCACCGGCCTTTCTAAACAGCCCAGTCCCCAACAATTCCCAGAAGCAACGCCTTGGCCAGCCTGGCAATTCATACACTGCAAATAGCACACATTAACACCACTCACACCCAATCGGCCCATCAACTTCGCTGCCGAGAACGGAAACTCGCCTTGACAATACTACTTCCAACCTCACACAAAAGCGGCCCATCAACTTCGCTTACGAGAACGGACAATCGGCCTGCAAATACTGCACCACTCACACAAAATCCCACCAGCAACTTCGCTTCCCACAACCCACACTCCTATCTTCCACAGAAAAAAAACCCACCACCATCAGCCACATCGAGAAAAAATTTAAAACTACACCGAAATAACACCCTCCAACTCGGCTACGGTCCGACATGCACCCCCTTAGCGAGTATTAAGCCCGACAACACTAATTATAACCAACCGCAGCCGCAAGTTGAAGTGGCAACTGATAAACCAAATTGTTTTTGGGCAGCAACTCATTAACCAAAAACTTTTGAAGCAACTCATTAACCAAAATC
>NW_028225356.1:450000-460000 GCF_052327205.1 Somniosus microcephalus
AAAACACCGGGAGCTGCGCCGACACCCTCTCTCTCTGACTCGCCGTGTGCATGCCCGTCTTGTCACCAGCGACAGAAACGAGAGGAAACCCCGAAATAGCCTGAACACCAGCCTCTCTCTATACTGGGCCGGCCCGGGGACTCCCACTACGGACGCGAGTCACCAAATCGGTCGTACGGGCCCACTGAGCGCACAACACAGGGAATCTCGTTGCAAACACTGCGTGTGCATACGTTGCTCACAAAGCTCAATGGGGTCACAGGCCCTGACCCGCTCAGAGGCACCTGTGTGACAAGACAACAAATGGAACTCGCTGGAATGTTTCTGCTGTCTTGTCATTTTAGACGGACCCACTGAGCGCACAACACAGTGGAACTCTCTGACAAACACTGCTTGTGCGTTAGCCCCAGTAAACAACTCAGCGGGGGTCACAGGCCCTGACCCGTTCAGAGGCACCTGTGTGACAAGACAACAAATGAAACTCGCTGGAATGTTTCTGCTGTCTTGTCATTTTAGACGGACCCACTGAGCGCACAACACAGTGGAACTCTCTGACAAAACACTGCTTGTGCATTAGCCCCAGTAAACAACTCAGTGGGGTCACAGGCCCTGACCGGTTCAGAGGCACCTGTGTGACAAGACAACAAATGAAACTTTAAAGACGCTGGCATGTACATCTTGTTTCTGCTGTCTTGGACGGGCCCACTGAGCGCACAACACAGGGGAACTTGGTGCAAACACTGCGTGTGCATAAGCCACAAAACACAAGCTCAGTGGGGTCACAGGCCCTGACCGGTTCAGAGGCACCTGTGTGACAGACAGCAAATGAAACTTAGACGCTGGAATTATTTATATGTTTCTGCTGTCTGTCTACGATTTCAGATTCACACTTAGAGTTTTTTGTCATTAAGTCATAAAAGCCACAAAACCACTTTAATATGACTTTCCAATACTCTTTGAAAGGTCTCTATATTGATAAAATGAGCCTTTTAGCAAAGTAACACTTTTCGGGCATTTTCAAAGTGCTCCCGCTGAGTGAATTTTGTTCTGAAAATCGTGTTCCCGAAAATCTCCGGGCACCCCGCCAACCCCCCCTGCCAGAAATGACAAGTGTCAAATCAGCGGGTCAAACGGCCACCTCTATCCGACCAGGAGCACCCAAATCCCCGCAAATGGCACTTTTTTTTTTCTTCATCGGGACTTCCGACGAGGTTAATGATTTCCCAAACTGCAACTCATTAACTATGTCCTGAGACACTTGCCAGAAATGACACATGTCAATTTGGCGGTAGCAAATCACTTTCCCAGGCCGGGAAGCAACACCCGAGGCCCGCAAAAGGCGGGCGAATATTTTCTCATCGGACTTCCGCGTTTTGGTTAATCATGTCTCGAAATCGTTAAATGCACATGTCAATTCGGCGGGAGCAATTCACTTTCCCAAGCCGGAAAGCATCACCGGAGGCCCGCTTGAAGGGCCCTAATATTTTCTCATCGGACTTCCGCGTTTTGGTTAATCATGTCTCGAAATCGTTAAATGCACATGTCAATTCGGCGGGAGCAACTCACTTTCCCAGGCCGGGAAGCAACACCCGAGGCCCGCAAAAGGCGGCCGAATATTTTCTCATCGGACTTCCATATTTTGGGGGTTGGATTCTCTCCCGCATTCCAGCCCCCTGGCCACGGGTCGCTCATTCACTTTCAGCCCGGGCCTTGCCAATTTGGTTAATCAGTTAGCCATGCACCAGACTCGGCCTCGCCTTTTTCATTTATGGTTAATGATGTGCCCAGGCTGGGACTTAGTCTCTCCAGCAGCCAAAACTTTTCACTGGTTAATGAGGTGCCCAGCCCGGCACTTAGTCTCTCTCCCCAGCAAGCTTACTTGGTCGGCCGACATTTGGATCCATTTTCGGGGCTTAATCGGGTCGAATACGGTCCCTTACGCAAGGGGAGCCGAAGCCCCGGCCTCTGCCAGGCGTCAGGCTGCCGTTTTTTAAGCCCGACCAAAAACCCGAAAATTGGTTAAAAATGGAAATAAATTTCCACCCAAAAAGGGTTAAAAGTCGGTTGGACGGCAGCCCTGGTCGGTCTCTGCAGACCTGGAGGCCCTAGACAGTAATCTGGAAAACAGACAAAGTCTCGAGAAACCACCTCCTACCATTCTCCAGGTACCCCGCCAATCCCCCCTGCCAGAAATGACAAGTGTCAAATCAGCGGGACGGATTTGACTTTTGTGACCGACCGCTGGAACTTTTTTCGGCTACAGGCAGTCAAATTTTCCTCCTTCCGGACTTCCAGTACAACTTTGAACGGCCATATCTCCGCACTCCCGCGTCGGAGCCAAGCCGTTTTTACACCGTTAGACGCGGCTTCCCGTGCCCGTTCGAATGCCGCCCTGCTCGGCGGAAAAGGAGAATTTTTTTATTTTTCGGCCGATTTCGGGAAAAAAATTTCCCGCTCTGAACTCGGATTTTTCGGCTTTAATCGTTTCGTATACGGTCCCTTACGCAAGGGAGCCGAAGCCCCGGCCTCTGCCGGGCGTCAGGCTGCCGTTTTTAAGCCCGACCAAAAACCCGAAAATTGGTTAAAAATGGAAATAAATTTCCACCCAAAAAGGGTTAAAAGTCGGTTGGACGGCAGCCCGGGTCGGTCTCTGCAGACCTGGAGGCCCTAGACAGTAATCTGGAAAACAGATAAAGTCTCGAAAAACCACCTCCTACCATTCTCCAGGTACCCCGCCAATCCCCCCTGCCAGAAATGACAAGTGTCAAATCAGCGGGACGGATTTGACTTTTGTGACCGACCGCTGGAACTTTTTTCGGCTACAGGCAGTCAAATTTTTCTCCTTCCGGACTTCCAGTACAACTTTGAACGGCCATATCTCCGCACTCCCGCGTCGGAGCCAAGCCGTTTTTACACCGTTAGACGCGGCTTCCCGTGCCCGTTCGAATGCCACCCTGCTCGGCGGAAAAGGAGACATTTTTTTTTTTCCGGCCGTTTTCGGGAAAAAATTTTCCCGCTCTGAACTCCGATTTTACGCCTTTAATCGATTCGGAGACGGTCGCTTACGCAAGGGAGGCGAAGCCCGGGCCTCTGCCGGGCGTCAGCCTGCCGTATGTAAGCCCGTCCGAAGCATGAGTTCCCACTTTTGGTTATCCAGTTGTCAATTTTAAAATTTCAGTTAATCAGTTGCCTGCTTGGTTAATCATTTGTCGCTCTGACATTTGGTTAACCAGTTGTCGATGTTCGAAATTCAGTTAATGAGTTGCCTCTTTGAAATTTCAGTTAATGAGTTGGCCCTTTGGTTACTCATTTGTCCCTGTGTCTTTTGGTTAACCAGTTGTCGATGTTCGAAATTCAGTTAATGAGTTGCCTCCTTGGTTAATCATTTGTCGCCCTGACTCTTGGTTAACCAGTTGTCGATGTTCGAAATTCAGTTAATGAGTTGCCTCCTTGGTTAATCATTTGTCGCTCTGACATTTGGTTAACCAGTTGTCGATGTTCGAAATTCAGTTAATGAGTTGCCTCCTTGGTTAATCATTTGTCGCTCTGGCTTTTGGTTAACCAGTTGTCGATGTTCAAAATTTCAGTTAATGAGTTGCCTCTTTGAAATTTCAGTTAATGAGTTGGCCCTTTGGTGACTCATTTGTCCCTGTGTCTTTTGGTTAACCAGTTGTCGATGTTCGAAATTCAGTTAATGAGTTGCCTCCTTGGTTAATCATTTGTCGCTCTGGCTTTTGGTTAACCAGTTGTCGATGTTCAAAATTTCAGTTAATGAGCTGCTCTTATGTTCTATGATTTCCTACCTTGACAACTCATTAACCAGTGTTTCAAACAATGCACCAGGCCATTTGACGACCCCAACTCGGTTCCACAAGCGGGAAAGCAGCACCCCAAGGCCCGGTAAGGGGGCCGAATACATTCCCATCGTGAATTCCGTCCCAAATGTGAATGACAAGTTTTCAGTTAATCAGTTGCCTGCTTGGTTACTCATTTGTCGCTCTGACATTTGGTTAAACAGTTGTCGATGTTCAAAATTTCAGTTAATGAGTTGCCTCTTTGAAATTTCAGTTAATGAGTTGGCCCTTTGGTTACTCATTTGTCCCTGTGTCTTTTGGTTACCCAGTTGTCGATGTTCGAAATTCAGTTAATGAGTTGCCTCCTTGGTTAATCATTTGTCGCTCTGGCTTTTGGTTAACCAGTTGTCGATGTTCAAAATTTCAGTTATTGAGTTGCCTCTTTGAAATTTCAGTTAATGAGTTGGCCCTTTGGTTACTCATTTGTCCCTGTGTCTTTTGGTTAACCAGTTGTCGATGTTCGAAATTCAGTTAATGAGTTGCCTCCTTGGTTAATCATTTGTCGCTCTGGCTTTTGGTTAACCAGTTGTCGATGTTCAAAATTTCAGTTAATGAGCTGCTCTTATGTTCTATGATTTCCTACCTTGACAACTCATTAACCAGTGTTTCAAACAATGCACCAGGCCATTTGACGACCCCAACTCGGTTCCACAAGCGGGAAAGCAGCACCCCAAGGCCCGGTAAGGGGGCCGAATACATTCCCATCGTGAATTCCGTCCCAAATGTGAAAGACAAGTTTTCAGTTAATCAGTTGCCTGCTTGGTTACTCATTTGTCGCTCTGACATTTGGTTAACCAGTTGTCGATGTTCAAATTTCAGTTAATGAGTAGCCTCTTTGAAATTTCAGTTAATGAGTTGGCCCTTTGGTTACTCATTTGTCCCTGTGTCTTTTGGTTACCCAGTTGTCGATGTTCGAAATTCAGTTAATGAGTTGCCTCCTTGGTTAATCATTTGTCGCTCTGGCTTTTGGTTAACCAGTTGTCGATGTTCAAAATTTCAGTTAATGAGTTGCCTCTTTGAAATTTCAGTTAATGAGTTGGCCCTTTGGTTACTCATTTGTCCCTGTGTCTTTTGGTTAACCAGTTGTCGATGTTCGAAATTCAGTTAATGAGTTGCCTCCTTGGTTAATCATTTGTCGCTCTGGCTTTTGGTTAACCAGTTGTCGATGTTCAAAATTTCAGTTAATGAGCTGCTCTTATGTTCTATGATTTCCTACCTTGACAACTCATTAACCAGTGTTTCAAACAATGCACCAGGCCATTTGACGACCCCAACTCGGTTCCACAAGCGGGAAAGCAGCACCCCAAGGCCCGGTAAGGGGGCCGAATACATTCCCATCGTGAATTCCGTCCCAAATGTGAATGACAAGTTTTCAGTTAATCAGTTGCCTGCTTGGTTACTCATTTGTCGCTCTGACATTTGGTTACCCAGTTGTCGATGTTCAAATTTCAGTTAATGAGTAGCCTCTTTGAAATTTCAGTTAATGAGTTGGCCCTTTGGTTACTCATTTGTCCCTGTGTCTTTTGGTTACCCAGTTGTCGATGTTCGAAATTCAGTTAATGAGTTGCCTCCTTGGTTAATCATTTGTCGCTCTGGCTTTTGGTTAACCAGTTGTCGATGTTCAAAATTTCAGTTATTGAGTTGCCTCTTTGAAATTTCAGTTAATGAGTTGGCCCTTTGGTGACTCATTTGTCCCTGTGTCTTTTGGTTAACCAGTTGTCGATGTTCGAAATTCAGTTAATGAGTTGCCTCCTTGGTTAATCATTTGTCGCTCTGGCTTTTGGTTAACCAGTTGTCGATGTTCAAAATTTCAGTTAATGAGCTGCTCTTATGTTCTATGATTTCCTACCTTGACAACTCATTAACCAGTGTTTCAAACAATGCACCAGGCCATTTGACGACCCCAACTCGGTTCCACAAGCGGGAAAGCAGCACCCCAAGGCCCGGTAAGGGGGCCGAATACATTCCCATCGTGAATTCCGTCCCAAATGTGAAAGACAAGTTTTCAGTTAATCAGTTGCCTGCTTGGTTACTCATTTGTCGCTCTGACATTTGGTTAACCAGTTGTCGATGTTCAAATTTCAGTTAATGAGTAGCCTCTTTGAAATTTCAGTTAATGAGTTGGCCCTTTGGTTACTCATTTGTCCCTGTGTCTTTTGGTTACCCAGTTGTCGATGTTCGAAATTCAGTTAATGAGTTGCCTCCTTGGTTAATCATTTGTCGCTCTGGCTTTTGGTTAACCAGTTGTCGATGTTCAAAATTTCAGTTAATGAGTTGCCTCTTTGAAATTTCAGTTAATGAGTTGGCCCTTTGGTTACTCATTTGTCCCTGTGTCTTTTGGTTAACCAGTTGTCGATGTTCGAAATTCAGTTAATGAGTTGCCTCCTTGGTTAATCATTTGTCGCTCTGGCTTTTGGTTAACCAGTTGTCGATGTTCAAAATTTCAGTTAATGAGTTGCCTCTTTGAAATTTCAGTTAATGAGTTGGCCCTTTGGTTACTCATTTGTCCCTGTGTCTTTTGGTTAACCAGTTGTCGATGTTCGAAATTCAGTTAATGAGTTGCCTCCTTGGTTAATCATTTGTCGCTCTGACATTTGGTTAACCAGTTGTCGATGTTCGAAATTCAGTTAATGAGTTGCCTCCTTGGTTAATCATTTGTCGCTCTGGCTTTTGGTTAACCAGTTGTCGATGTTCAAAATTTCAGTTAATGAGTTGCCTCTTTGAAATTTCAGTTAATGAGTTGGCCCTTTGGTTACTCATTTGTCCCTGTGTCTTTTGGTTAACCAGTTGTCGATGTTCGAAATTCAGTTACTGAGTTGCCTCCTTGGTTAATCATTTGTCGCTCTGGCTTTTGGTTAACCAGTTGTCGATGTTCAAAATTTCAGTTAATGAGCTGCTCTTATGTTCTATGATTTCCGACCTTGACAACTCATTAACCAGTGTTTCAAACAATGCACCAGGCCATTTGACGACCCCAACTCGGTTCCACAAGCGGGAAAGCAGCACCCCAAGGCCCGGTAAGGGGGCCGAATACACTCCCATCGTGAATTCCGTCCCAAATGTGAATGACAAGTTTTCAGTTAATCAGTTGCCTGCTTGGTTACTCATTTGTCGCTCTGACATTTGGTTATCCAGTTGTCGATGTTCAAAATTTCAGTTAATGAGTTGCCTCTTTGAAATTTCAGTTAATGAGTTGGCCCTTTGGTTACTCATTTGTCCCTGTGTCTTTTGGTTAACCAGTTGTCGATGTTCGAAATTCAGTTAATGAGTTGCCTCCTTGGTTAATCATTTGTCGCTCTGACTCTTGGTTAACCAGTTGTCGATGTTCGAAATTCAGTTAATGAGTTGCCTCCTTGGTTAATCATTTGTCGCTCTGGCTTTTGGTTAACCAGTTGTCGATGTTCAAAATTTCAGTTAATGAGCTGCTCTTATGTTCTATGATTTCCGACCTTGACAACTCATTAACCAGTGTTTCAAACAATGCACCAGGCCATTTGACGACCCCAACTCGGTTCCACAAGCGGGAAAGCAGCACCCCAAGGCCCGGTAAGGGGGCCGAATACACTCCCATCGTGAATTCCGTCCCAAATGTGAATGACAAGTTTTCAGTTAATCATTTGCCACCTTGGTTCATCATTTGCCACTCTGACTTTTGGTTTCCCAGTTGTCAGTTTTCACATTTCAGTTACTGAGTTGACTTTGTCTTTCTCACTCTGTGTATCTCTATCTTCTCTCTGTCTCTCTCAGTGTATGCGAGTGTCTGTGTGTGTTCCACTGCCGCCCGGCCAACCGGGTCCAAAGGCCCGCCACGTTACACACGAAAAACCCCGGTCTCGCTTCGGAGCGACGGGCACCCGGCTTCTCGGTGTCGGACCGACTCCGTTCAGATACCGCTGGATGCCCCTTGCCCCTGGCTTGCTCTGGCAGCCGGCGCGTGCAGGCCGCCCCCTGCCCCGCCGTCTCAGTGGTCGGAAAGCGGTCTCCAGCCAACGGCTGTACCTCGGCCGCGGAAAGAGGCAGCTACACAAGCGAGGCACTGCTCTGTGCGGCCCCGCCACCCCGTTCAGCTGCCGTTGTCCCCGACCGGATCGGACTTTCCTTCCCGAAGTTATCCCCGATAAGCTGCCGCTGACCGACGGCCCGTCAGCCGCTGCGGGACGGCGACACTTTCCCGAACTCGCCCGGGGCCACTTCGGCAATATAGTGTGCGCCGGAGCCGGGGCTTTCCAACGAGCCATCCCCGAACGAAATCGGACACGGGAGTCGGGAGCGACAGGCGTTCGACTGGTGCCGGGCAACCGGGTCCAAACGCCCGCCTTGTTAAACACACGTACACCCCAGGCTCGATTCGGAGCGACGGGCACCCGGCTTCCCGGTGTCGGACCGACTCCGTTCAGATACCGTTGGATGCCCCTTGCCCCTGGCTTGCTCTGGCAGCCGGCGCGTGCAGGCCGCCCCCCGCCCCGCCGTCTCAGTGGTCGGAAAGTGGTCTCCAGCCAACGGCTGTACCTCGGCCGGGGAAAGGGGCAGCTACACAAGCCAGGCACTGGTCTGTGCGGGCCCGCCACCCCGTTCGGCTGCCGTTGATCCGGACCGGATCGGACTTTCCCTCCCGAAGTTATGCCCGATAAGCTGCCGCTCACCGGCGGCCCGTCAGCCGCTGCGGGATGGCGACACTTTGCCGAACTTGCCGGGGTCCAGGCCGATAATATAGTGTGCGCCAGCGCCGGGGCTTTCCAACGAGCCCTCCCTGACCGAAATCGGACACGGGAGTCCAGAGCGATAGGCGTTCGACTGCCGGCCGGCCAAACACAGGCAATCCCCCGCCGTTGCGGACCCGCTCCAGGACAACCGGGTCCAAACGCCCGCCTCGTTACACGCACGAAAACACCGGGCTCGATTCGGAGCGACGGGCACCCGGCTTCCCGGTGTCGGACCGACTCCGTTCCGGTACCCTTGGATGCCCCTTGCCCCTGGCTTGCTAGGACAGCCGGCGCGTCAAGGTGGGCCCCCGCGGCTCCGGCTCAGCAGTCGGAAAGCGGTCTCCAGCCAACGGCTGTACCTCGGCCGGGGAAAGGGGCAGCTACACAAGCCCGCTACTGGTCTGTGCGGCCCCGCCACCCCGTTCAGTGGCAGTTGACCCCGACCGGATCGGACTTTCCTTCCCGAAGTTATCCCCGATAAGCTGCCGCTGACCGACGGGGCGGCAGCCGGTACGGGTCGCCGACACTTTCCCGAACTTGCCGGGATCCAGTCCGATAATATAGTGTGCGCCAGCGCCGGGGCTTTGCAATGAGCCCTCCCTGACCGAAATCGGACACGGGAGTCCGGAGCCAAAGGCGTTCGACTGCCGGCCGGCCAAACTCAGGCAACCTCCCGCCGTTGCGGACCCGCTCCCGGACAACCGGGTCCAAACGCCCGCCCTGTTACACGCACGAAAACACCGGGCTCGATTCGGAGCGACGGGCACCCGGCTTCCCGGTGTCGGACCGACTCCGTTCCGGTACCACTGGATGCCCCTTGCCCCTGGCTTGCTAGGACAGCCGGCGCGTCAAGGTGGGCCCCCGCGGCTCCGGCTCAGCAGTCGGAAAGCGGTCTCCAGCCAACGGCTGTACCTCGGCCAGGCCAAGCGGCAGCTGCACAAGCCCGCTACTGGTCTGTGCGGCCCCCCCACCCCGTTCAGTAGCAGTTCACCCCAACCGGATCGGACTTTCCGTCCCGAAGTTATCCCCGATAAGCTGCCGCTGACCGACGGGGCGGCAGCCGCTACGGGACTGCGACACTTTCCCGAACTTGCCGGGGTCCAGGCCGATAATATAGTGTGCGCCAGCGCCGGGGCTTTCCAACGAGCCCTCCCTGACCGAAATCGGACACGGGAGTCCGGAGCCAAAGGAGTTCGACTGCCGGCCGGCCAAACACAGGCAACCTCCCGCCGTTGCGGACCCGCTCCCGGACAACCGGGTCCAAACGCCCGCCCTGTTACACGCACGAAAACACCGGGCTCGATTCGGAGCGACGGGCACCCGGCTTCCCGGTGTCGGACCGACTCCGTTCCGGTACCACTGGATGCCCCTTGCCCCTGGCTTGCTAGTACAGCCGGCGCGTCAAGGTGGGCCCCCGCGGCTCCGGCTCAGCAGTCGGAAAGC
>NW_028225356.1:472500-482500 GCF_052327205.1 Somniosus microcephalus
ACAAGACAACAAATGAAACTTTAAAGACGCTGGCATGTACATCTTGTTTCTGCTGTCTTGGACGGGCCCACTGAGCGCACAACACAGGGGAACTTGGTGCAAACACTGCGTGTGCATAAGCCACAAAACACAAGCTCAGTGGGGTCACAGGCCCTGACCGGTTCAGAGGCACCTGTGTGACAGACAGCAAATGAAACTTAGACGCTGGAATTATTTATATGTTTCTGCTGTCTGTCTACGATTTCAGATTCACACTTAGAGTTTTTTGTCATTAAGTCATAAAAGCCACAAAACCACTTTAATATGACTTTCCAATACTCTTTGAAAGGTCTCTATATTGATAAAATGAGCCTTTTAGCAAAGTAACACTTTTCGGGCATTTTCAAAGTGCTCCCGCTGAGTGAATTTTGTTCTGAAAATCGTGTTCCCGAAAATCTCCGGGCACCCCGCCAACCCCCCCTGCCAGAAATGACAAGTGTCAAATCAGCGGGTCAAACGGCCACCTCTATCCGACCAGGAGCACCCAAATCCCCGCAAATGGCACTTTTTTTTTTCTTCATCGGGACTTCCGACGAGGTTAATGATTTCCCAAACTGCAACTCATTAACTATGTCCTGAGACACTTGCCAGAAATGACACATGTCAATTTGGCGGTAGCAAATCACTTTCCCAGGCCGGGAAGCAACACCCGAGGCCCGCAAAAGGCGGCCGAATATTTTCTCATCGGACTTCCGCGTTTTGGTTAATCATGTCTCGAAATCGTTAAATGCACATGTCAATTCGGCGGGAGCAATTCACTTTCCCAAGCCGGAAAGCATCACCGGAGGCCCGCTTGAAGGGCCCTAATATTTTCTCATCGGACTTCCGCGTTTTGGTTAATCATGTCTCGAAATCGTTAAATGCACATGTCAATTCGGCGGGAGCAACTCACTTTCCCAGGCCGGGAAGCAACACCCGAGGCCCGCAAAAGGCGGCCGAATATTTTCTCATCGGACTTCCATATTTTGGGGGTTGGATTCTCTCCCGCATTCCAGCCCCCTGGCCACGGGTCGCTCATTCACTTTCAGCCCGGGCCTTGCCAATTTGGTTAATCAGTTAGCCATGCACCAGACTCGGCCTCGCCTTTTTCATTTATGGTTAATGATGTGCCCAGGCTGGGACTTAGTCTCTCCAGCAGCCAAAACTTTTCACTGGTTAATGAGGTGCCCAGCCCGGCACTTAGTCTCTCTCCCCAGCAAGCTTACTTGGTCGGCCGACATTTGGATCCATTTTCGGGGCTTAATCGGGTCGAATACGGTCCCTTACGCAAGGGGAGCCGAAGCCCCGGCCTCTGCCAGGCGTCAGGCTGCCGTTTTTTAAGCCCGACCAAAAACCCGAAAATTGGTTAAAAATGGAAATAAATTTCCACCCAAAAAGGGTTAAAAGTCGGTTGGACGGCAGCCCTGGTCGGTCTCTGCAGACCTGGAGGCCCTAGACAGTAATCTGGAAAACAGACAAAGTCTCGAGAAACCACCTCCTACCATTCTCCAGGTACCCCGCCAATCCCCCCTGCCAGAAATGACAAGTGTCAAATCAGCGGGACGGATTTGACTTTTGTGACCGACCGCTGGAACTTTTTTCGGCTACAGGCAGTCAAATTTTCCTCCTTCCGGACTTCCAGTACAACTTTGAACGGCCATATCTCCGCACTCCCGCGTCGGAGCCAAGCCGTTTTTACACCGTTAGACGCGGCTTCCCGTGCCCGTTCGAATGCCGCCCTGCTCGGCGGAAAAGGAGAATTTTTTTATTTTTCGGCCGATTTCGGGAAAAAAATTTCCCGCTCTGAACTCGGATTTTTCGGCTTTAATCGTTTCGTATACGGTCCCTTACGCAAGGGAGCCGAAGCCCCGGCCTCTGCCGGGCGTCAGGCTGCCGTTTTTAAGCCCGACCAAAAACCCGAAAATTGGTTAAAAATGGAAATAAATTTCCACCCAAAAAGGGTTAAAAGTCGGTTGGACGGCAGCCCGGGTCGGTCTCTGCAGACCTGGAGGCCCTAGACAGTAATCTGGAAAACAGATAAAGTCTCGAAAAACCACCTCCTACCATTCTCCAGGTACCCCGCCAATCCCCCCTGCCAGAAATGACAAGTGTCAAATCAGCGGGACGGATTTGACTTTTGTGACCGACCGCTGGAACTTTTTTCGGCTACAGGCAGTCAAATTTTTCTCCTTCCGGACTTCCAGTACAACTTTGAACGGCCATATCTCCGCACTCCCGCGTCGGAGCCAAGCCGTTTTTACACCGTTAGACGCGGCTTCCCGTGCCCGTTCGAATGCCACCCTGCTCGGCGGAAAAGGAGACATTTTTTTTTTTCCGGCCGTTTTCGGGAAAAAATTTTCCCGCTCTGAACTCCGATTTTACGCCTTTAATCGATTCGGAGACGGTCGCTTACGCAAGGGAGGCGAAGCCCGGGCCTCTGCCGGGCGTCAGCCTGCCGTATGTAAGCCCGTCCGAAGCATGAGTTCCCACTTTTGGTTATCCAGTTGTCAATTTTAAAATTTCAGTTAATCAGTTGCCTGCTTGGTTAATCATTTGTCGCTCTGACATTTGGTTAACCAGTTGTCGATGTTCGAAATTCAGTTAATGAGTTGCCTCTTTGAAATTTCAGTTAATGAGTTGGCCCTTTGGTTACTCATTTGTCCCTGTGTCTTTTGGTTAACCAGTTGTCGATGTTCGAAATTCAGTTAATGAGTTGCCTCCTTGGTTAATCATTTGTCGCCCTGACTCTTGGTTAACCAGTTGTCGATGTTCGAAATTCAGTTAATGAGTTGCCTCCTTGGTTAATCATTTGTCGCTCTGACATTTGGTTAACCAGTTGTCGATGTTCGAAATTCAGTTAATGAGTTGCCTCCTTGGTTAATCATTTGTCGCTCTGGCTTTTGGTTAACCAGTTGTCGATGTTCAAAATTTCAGTTAATGAGTTGCCTCTTTGAAATTTCAGTTAATGAGTTGGCCCTTTGGTGACTCATTTGTCCCTGTGTCTTTTGGTTAACCAGTTGTCGATGTTCGAAATTCAGTTACTGAGTTGCCTCCTTGGTTAATCATTTGTCGCTCTGGCTTTTGGTTAACCAGTTGTCGATGTTCAAAATTTCAGTTAATGAGCTGCTCTTATGTTCTATGATTTCCTACCTTGACAACTCATTAACCAGTGTTTCAAACAATGCACCAGGCCATTTGACGACCCCAACTCGGTTCCACAAGCGGGAAAGCAGCACCCCAAGGCCCGGTAAGGGGGCCGAATACATTCCCATCGTGAATTCCGTCCCAAATGTGAATGACAAGTTTTCAGTTAATCAGTTGCCTGCTTGGTTACTCATTTGTCGCTCTGACATTTGGTTAAACAGTTGTCGATGTTCAAAATTTCAGTTAATGAGTTGCCTCTTTGAAATTTCAGTTAATGAGTTGGCCCTTTGGTTACTCATTTGTCCCTGTGTCTTTTGGTTACCCAGTTGTCGATGTTCGAAATTCAGTTAATGAGTTGCCTCCTTGGTTAATCATTTGTCGCTCTGGCTTTTGGTTAACCAGTTGTCGATGTTCAAAATTTCAGTTATTGAGTTGCCTCTTTGAAATTTCAGTTAATGAGTTGGCCCTTTGGTTACTCATTTGTCCCTGTGTCTTTTGGTTAACCAGTTGTCGATGTTCGAAATTCAGTTAATGAGTTGCCTCCTTGGTTAATCATTTGTCGCTCTGGCTTTTGGTTAACCAGTTGTCGATGTTCAAAATTTCAGTTAATGAGCTGCTCTTATGTTCTATGATTTCCTACCTTGACAACTCATTAACCAGTGTTTCAAACAATGCACCAGGCCATTTGACGACCCCAACTCGGTTCCACAAGCGGGAAAGCAGCACCCCAAGGCCCGGTAAGGGGGCCGAATACATTCCCATCGTGAATTCCGTCCCAAATGTGAAAGACAAGTTTTCAGTTAATCAGTTGCCTGCTTGGTTACTCATTTGTCGCTCTGACATTTGGTTAACCAGTTGTCGATGTTCAAATTTCAGTTAATGAGTAGCCTCTTTGAAATTTCAGTTAATGAGTTGGCCCTTTGGTTACTCATTTGTCCCTGTGTCTTTTGGTTACCCAGTTGTCGATGTTCGAAATTCAGTTAATGAGTTGCCTCCTTGGTTAATCATTTGTCGCTCTGGCTTTTGGTTAACCAGTTGTCGATGTTCAAAATTTCAGTTAATGAGTTGCCTCTTTGAAATTTCAGTTAATGAGTTGGCCCTTTGGTTACTCATTTGTCCCTGTGTCTTTTGGTTAACCAGTTGTCGATGTTCGAAATTCAGTTAATGAGTTGCCTCCTTGGTTAATCATTTGTCGCTCTGGCTTTTGGTTAACCAGTTGTCGATGTTCAAAATTTCAGTTAATGAGCTGCTCTTATGTTCTATGATTTCCTACCTTGACAACTCATTAACCAGTGTTTCAAACAATGCACCAGGCCATTTGACGACCCCAACTCGGTTCCACAAGCGGGAAAGCAGCACCCCAAGGCCCGGTAAGGGGGCCGAATACATTCCCATCGTGAATTCCGTCCCAAATGTGAATGACAAGTTTTCAGTTAATCAGTTGCCTGCTTGGTTACTCATTTGTCGCTCTGACATTTGGTTACCCAGTTGTCGATGTTCAAATTTCAGTTAATGAGTAGCCTCTTTGAAATTTCAGTTAATGAGTTGGCCCTTTGGTTACTCATTTGTCCCTGTGTCTTTTGGTTACCCAGTTGTCGATGTTCGAAATTCAGTTAATGAGTTGCCTCCTTGGTTAATCATTTGTCGCTCTGGCTTTTGGTTAACCAGTTGTCGATGTTCAAAATTTCAGTTATTGAGTTGCCTCTTTGAAATTTCAGTTAATGAGTTGGCCCTTTGGTGACTCATTTGTCCCTGTGTCTTTTGGTTAACCAGTTGTCGATGTTCGAAATTCAGTTAATGAGTTGCCTCCTTGGTTAATCATTTGTCGCTCTGGCTTTTGGTTAACCAGTTGTCGATGTTCAAAATTTCAGTTAATGAGCTGCTCTTATGTTCTATGATTTCCTACCTTGACAACTCATTAACCAGTGTTTCAAACAATGCACCAGGCCATTTGACGACCCCAACTCGGTTCCACAAGCGGGAAAGCAGCACCCCAAGGCCCGGTAAGGGGGCCGAATACATTCCCATCGTGAATTCCGTCCCAAATGTGAAAGACAAGTTTTCAGTTAATCAGTTGCCTGCTTGGTTACTCATTTGTCGCTCTGACATTTGGTTAACCAGTTGTCGATGTTCAAATTTCAGTTAATGAGTAGCCTCTTTGAAATTTCAGTTAATGAGTTGGCCCTTTGGTTACTCATTTGTCCCTGTGTCTTTTGGTTACCCAGTTGTCGATGTTCGAAATTCAGTTAATGAGTTGCCTCCTTGGTTAATCATTTGTCGCTCTGGCTTTTGGTTATCCAGTTGTCGATGTTCAAAATTTCAGTTAATGAGTTGCCTCTTTGAAATTTCAGTTAATGAGTTGGCCCTTTGGTTACTCATTTGTCCCTGTGTCTTTTGGTTAACCAGTTGTCGATGTTCGAAATTCAGTTAATGAGTTGCCTCCTTGGTTAATCATTTGTCGCTCTGGCTTTTGGTTAACCAGTTGTCGATGTTCAAAATTTCAGTTAATGAGTTGCCTCTTTGAAATTTCAGTTAATGAGTTGGCCCTTTGGTTACTCATTTGTCCCTGTGTCTTTTGGTTAACCAGTTGTCGATGTTCGAAATTCAGTTAATGAGTTGCCTCCTTGGTTAATCATTTGTCGCTCTGACATTTGGTTAACCAGTTGTCGATGTTCGAAATTCAGTTAATGAGTTGCCTCCTTGGTTAATCATTTGTCGCTCTGGCTTTTGGTTAACCAGTTGTCGATGTTCAAAATTTCAGTTAATGAGTTGCCTCTTTGAAATTTCAGTTAATGAGTTGGCCCTTTGGTTACTCATTTGTCCCTGTGTCTTTTGGTTAACCAGTTGTCGATGTTCGAAATTCAGTTACTGAGTTGCCTCCTTGGTTAATCATTTGTCGCTCTGGCTTTTGGTTAACCAGTTGTCGATGTTCAAAATTTCAGTTAATGAGCTGCTCTTATGTTCTATGATTTCCGACCTTGACAACTCATTAACCAGTGTTTCAAACAATGCACCAGGCCATTTGACGACCCCAACTCGGTTCCACAAGCGGGAAAGCAGCACCCCAAGGCCCGGTAAGGGGGCCGAATACACTCCCATCGTGAATTCCGTCCCAAATGTGAATGACAAGTTTTCAGTTAATCAGTTGCCTGCTTGGTTACTCATTTGTCGCTCTGACATTTGGTTATCCAGTTGTCGATGTTCAAAATTTCAGTTAATGAGTTGCCTCTTTGAAATTTCAGTTAATGAGTTGGCCCTTTGGTTACTCATTTGTCCCTGTGTCTTTTGGTTAACCAGTTGTCGATGTTCGAAATTCAGTTAATGAGTTGCCTCCTTGGTTAATCATTTGTCGCTCTGACTCTTGGTTAACCAGTTGTCGATGTTCAAATTTCAGTTAATGAGTTGCCTCCTTGGTTAATCATTTGTCGCTCTGACTCTTGGTTAACCAGTTGTCGATGTTCGAAATTCAGTTAATGAGTTGCCTCCTTGGTTAATCATTTGTCGCTCTGGCTTTTGGTTAACCAGTTGTCGATGTTCAAAATTTCAGTTAATGAGCTGCTCTTATGTTCTATGATTTCCGACCTTGACAACTCATTAACCAGTGTTTCAAACAATGCACCAGGCCATTTGACGACCCCAACTCGGTTCCACAAGCGGGAAAGCAGCACCCCAAGGCCCGGTAAGGGGGCCGAATACACTCCCATCGTGAATTCCGTCCCAAATGTGAATGACAAGTTTTCAGTTAATCATTTGCCACCTTGGTTCATCATTTGCCACTCTGACTTTTGGTTTCCCAGTTGTCAGTTTTCACATTTCAGTTACTGAGTTGACTTTGTCTTTCTCACTCTGTGTATCTCTATCTTCTCTCTGTCTCTCTCAGTGTATGCGAGTGTCTGTGTGTGTTCCACTGCCGCCCGGCCAACCGGGTCCAAAGGCCCGCCACGTTACACACGAAAAACCCCGGTCTCGCTTCGGAGCGACGGGCACCCGGCTTCTCGGTGTCGGACCGACTCCGTTCAGATACCGCTGGATGCCCCTTGCCCCTGGCTTGCTCTGGCAGCCGGCGCGTGCAGGCCGCCCCCTGCCCCGCCGTCTCAGTGGTCGGAAAGCGGTCTCCAGCCAACGGCTGTACCTCGGCCGCGGAAAGAGGCAGCTACACAAGCGAGGCACTGCTCTGTGCGGCCCCGCCACCCCGTTCAGCTGCCGTTGTCCCCGACCGGATCGGACTTTCCTTCCCGAAGTTATCCCCGATAAGCTGCCGCTGACCGACGGCCCGTCAGCCGCTGCGGGACGGCGACACTTTCCCGAACTCGCCCGGGGCCACTTCGGCAATATAGTGTGCGCCGGAGCCGGGGCTTTCCAACGAGCCATCCCCGAACGAAATCGGACACGGGAGTCGGGAGCGACAGGCGTTCGACTGGTGCCGGGCAACCGGGTCCAAACGCCCGCCTTGTTAAACACACGTACACCCCAGGCTCGATTCGGAGCGACGGGCACCCGGCTTCCCGGTGTCGGACCGACTCCGTTCAGATACCGTTGGATGCCCCTTGCCCCTGGCTTGCTCTGGCAGCCGGCGCGTGCAGGCCGCCCCCCGCCCCGCCGTCTCAGTGGTCGGAAAGTGGTCTCCAGCCAACGGCTGTACCTCGGCCGGGGAAAGGGGCAGCTACACAAGCCAGGCACTGGTCTGTGCGGGCCCGCCACCCCGTTCGGCTGCCGTTGATCCGGACCGGATCGGACTTTCCCTCCCGAAGTTATGCCCGATAAGCTGCCGCTCACCGGCGGCCCGTCAGCCGCTGCGGGATGGCGACACTTTGCCGAACTTGCCGGGGTCCAGGCCGATAATATAGTGTGCGCCAGCGCCGGGGCTTTCCAACGAGCCCTCCCTGACCGAAATCGGACACGGGAGTCCAGAGCGATAGGCGTTCGACTGCCGGCCGGCCAAACACAGGCAATCCCCCGCCGTTGCGGACCCGCTCCAGGACAACCGGGTCCAAACGCCCGCCTCGTTACACGCACGAAAACACCGGGCTCGATTCGGAGCGACGGGCACCCGGCTTCCCGGTGTCGGACCGACTCCGTTCCGGTACCCTTGGATGCCCCTTGCCCCTGGCTTGCTAGGACAGCCGGCGCGTCAAGGTGGGCCCCCGCGGCTCCGGCTCAGCAGTCGGAAAGCGGTCTCCAGCCAACGGCTGTACCTCGGCCGGGGAAAGGGGCAGCTACACAAGCCCGCTACTGGTCTGTGCGGCCCCGCCACCCCGTTCAGTGGCAGTTGACCCCGACCGGATCGGACTTTCCTTCCCGAAGTTATCCCCGATAAGCTGCCGCTGACCGACGGGGCGGCAGCCGGTACGGGTCGCCGACACTTTCCCGAACTTGCCGGGATCCAGTCCGATAATATAGTGTGCGCCAGCGCCGGGGCTTTGCAATGAGCCCTCCCTGACCGAAATCGGACACGGGAGTCCGGAGCCAAAGGCGTTCGACTGCCGGCCGGCCAAACTCAGGCAACCTCCCGCCGTTGCGGACCCGCTCCCGGACAACCGGGTCCAAACGCCCGCCCTGTTACACGCACGAAAACACCGGGCTCGATTCGGAGCGACGGGCACCCGGCTTCCCGGTGTCGGACCGACTCCGTTCCGGTACCACTGGATGCCCCTTGCCCCTGGCTTGCTAGGACAGCCGGCGCGTCAAGGTGGGCCCCCGCGGCTCCGGCTCAGCAGTCGGAAAGCGGTCTCCAGCCAACGGCTGTACCTCGGCCAGGCCAAGCGGCAGCTGCACAAGCCCGCTACTGGTCTGTGCGGCCCCCCCACCCCGTTCAGTAGCAGTTCACCCCAACCGGATCGGACTTTCCGTCCCGAAGTTATCCCCGATAAGCTGCCGCTGACCGACGGGGCGGCAGCCGCTACGGGACTGCGACACTTTCCCGAACTTGCCGGGGTCCAGGCCGATAATATAGTGTGCGCCAGCGCCGGGGCTTTCCAACGAGCCCTCCCTGACCGAAATCGGACACGGGAGTCCGGAGCCAAAGGAGTTCGACTGCCGGCCGGCCAAACACAGGCAACCTCCCGCCGTTGCGGACCCGCTCCCGGACAACCGGGTCCAAACGCCCGCCCTGTTACACGCACGAAAACACCGGGCTCGATTCGGAGCGACGGGCACCCGGCTTCCCGGTGTCGGACCGACTCCGTTCCGGTACCACTGGATGCCCCTTGCCCCTGGCTTGCTAGTACAGCCGGCGCGTCAAGGTGGGCCCCCGCGGCTCCGGCTCAGCAGTCGGAAAGCGGTCTCCAGCCAACGGCTGTACCTCGGCCGGGCCAAGCGGCAGCTGCACAAGCCCGCTACTGGTCTGTGCGGCCCCCCCACCCCGTTCAGTCGCAGTTCACCCCAACCGGATCGGACTTTCCGTCCCGAAGTTATCCCCGATAAGCTGCCGCTGACCGACGGGGCGGCAGCCGCTACGGGACTGCGACACTTTCCCGAACTTGCCGGGGTCCAGGCCGATAATATAGTGTGCGCCAGCGCCGGGGCTTTCCAACGAGCCCTCCCTGACCGAAATCGGACACGGGAGTCCGGAGCGAAAGGCGTTCGACTGCCGGCCGGCCAAACCCAGGCAATCTCCCGCCGTTGCGGACCCGCTCCCGGACAACCGGGTCCAAACGCCCGCCCTGTTACACGCACGAAAACCCCGGGCTCGATTCGGAGCGACGGGCACCCGACTTCCCGGTGTCGGACCGACTCCCTTCTGGTACCACTGGATGCCCCTTGCCCCTGGCTTGCTCGGACAGCCGGCGCGTCAAGGTGGGTCCCCGCGGCACCGGCTCAGCAGTCGGAAAGCGGTCTC
>NW_028225356.1:495000-505000 GCF_052327205.1 Somniosus microcephalus
CAAATCAGCGGGTCAAACGGCCACCTCTATCCGACCAGGAGCACCCAAATCCCCGCAAATGGCACTTTTTTTTTTCTTCATCGGGACTTCCGACGAGGTTAATGATTTCCCAAACTGCAACTCATTAACTATGTCCTGAGACACTTGCCAGAAATGACACATGTCAATTTGGCGGTAGCAAATCACTTTCCCAGGCCGGGAAGCAACACCCGAGGCCCGCAAAAGGCGGCCGAATATTTTCTCATCGGACTTCCGCGTTTTGGTTAATCATGTCTCGAAATCGTTAAATGCACATGTCAATTCGGCGGGAGCAATTCACTTTCCCAAGCCGGAAAGCATCACCGGAGGCCCGCTTGAAGGGCCCTAATATTTTCTCATCGGACTTCCGCGTTTTGGTTAATCATGTCTCGAAATCGTTAAATGCACATGTCAATTCGGCGGGAGCAACTCACTTTCCCAGGCCGGGAAGCAACACCCGAGGCCCGCAAAAGGCGGCCGAATATTTTCTCATCGGACTTCCATATTTTGGGGGTTGGATTCTCTCCCGCATTCCAGCCCCCTGGCCACGGGTCGCTCATTCACTTTCAGCCCGGGCCTTGCCAATTTGGTTAATCAGTTAGCCATGCACCAGACTCGGCCTCGCCTTTTTCATTTATGGTTAATGATGTGCCCAGGCTGGGACTTAGTCTCTCCAGCAGCCAAAACTTTTCACTGGTTAATGAGGTGCCCAGCCCGGCACTTAGTCTCTCTCCCCAGCAAGCTTACTTGGTCGGCCGACATTTGGATCCATTTTCGGGGCTTAATCGGGTCGAATACGGTCCCTTACGCAAGGGGAGCCGAAGCCCCGGCCTCTGCCAGGCGTCAGGCTGCCGTTTTTTAAGCCCGACCAAAAACCCGAAAATTGGTTAAAAATGGAAATAAATTTCCACCCAAAAAGGGTTAAAAGTCGGTTGGACGGCAGCCCTGGTCGGTCTCTGCAGACCTGGAGGCCCTAGACAGTAATCTGGAAAACAGACAAAGTCTCGAGAAACCACCTCCTACCATTCTCCAGGTACCCCGCCAATCCCCCCTGCCAGAAATGACAAGTGTCAAATCAGCGGGACGGATTTGACTTTTGTGACCGACCGCTGGAACTTTTTTCGGCTACAGGCAGTCAAATTTTTCTCCTTCCGGACTTCCAGTACAACTTTGAACGGCCATATCTCCGCACTCCCGCGTCGGAGCCAAGCCGTTTTTACACCGTTAGACGCGGCTTCCCGTGCCCGTTCGAATGCCGCCCTGCTCGGCGGAAAAGGAGAATTTTTTTATTTTTCGGCCGATTTCGGGAAAAAAAATTCCCGCTCTGAACTCGGATTTTTCGGCTTTAATCGTTTCGTATACGGTCCCTTACGCAAGGGAGCCGAAGCCCCGGCCTCTGCCGGGCGTCAGGCTGCCGTTTTTAAGCCCGACCAAAAACCCGAAAATTGGTTAAAAATGGAAATAAATTTCCACCCAAAAAGGGTTAAAAGTCGGTTGGACGGCAGCCCGGGTCGGTCTCTGCAGACCTGGAGGCCCTAGACAGTAATCTGGAAAACAGATAAAGTCTCGAAAAACCACCTCCTACCATTCTCCAGGTACCCCGCCAATCCCCCCTGCCAGAAATGACAAGTGTCAAATCAGCGGGACGGATTTGACTTTTGTGACCGACCGCTGGAACTTTTTTCGGCTACAGGCAGTCAAATTTTTCTCCTTCCGGACTTCCAGTACAACTTTGAACGGCCATATCTCCGCACTCCCGCGTCGGAGCCAAGCCGTTTTTACACCGTTAGACGCGGCTTCCCGTGCCCGTTCGAATGCCACCCTGCTCGGCGGAAAAGGAGACATTTTTTTTTTTCCGGCCGTTTTCGGGAAAAAATTTTCCCGCTCTGAACTCCGATTTTACGCCTTTAATCGATTCGGAGACGGTCGCTTACGCAAGGGAGGCGAAGCCCGGGCCTCTGCCGGGCGTCAGCCTGCCGTATGTAAGCCCGTCCGAAGCATGAGTTCCCACTTTTGGTTATCCAGTTGTCAATTTTAAAATTTCAGTTAATCAGTTGCCTGCTTGGTTAATCATTTGTCGCTCTGACATTTGGTTAACCAGTTGTCGATGTTCGAAATTCAGTTAATGAGTTGCCTCTTTGAAATTTCAGTTAATGAGTTGGCCCTTTGGTTACTCATTTGTCCCTGTGTCTTTTGGTTAACCAGTTGTCGATGTTCGAAATTCAGTTAATGAGTTGCCTCCTTGGTTACTCATTTGTCGCTCTGGCTTTTGGTTAACCAGTTGTCGATGTTCAAAATTACAGTTAATGAGTTGCCTCTTTGAAATTTCAGTTAATGAGTTGGCCCTTTGGTTACTCATTTGTCCCTGTGTCTTTTGGTTAACCAGTTGTCGATGTTCGAAATTCAGTTAATGAGTTGCCTCCTTGGTTAATCATTTGTCGCTCTGACTCTTGGTTAACCAGTTGTCGATGTTCAAAATTTCAGTTAATGAGCTGCTCTTATGTTCTATGATTTCCTACCTTGACAACTCATTAACCAGTGTTTCAAACAATGCACCAGGCCATTTGACGACCCCAACTCGGTTCCACAAGCGGGAAAGCAGCACCCCAAGGCCCGGTAAGGGGGCCGAATACATTCCCATCGTGAATTCCGTCCCAAATGTGAATGACAAGTTTTCAGTTAATCAGTTGCCTGCTTGGTTACTCATTTGTCGCTCTGACATTTGGTTAACCAGTTGTCGATGTTCAAAATTTCAGTTAATGAGTTGCCTCTTTGAAATTTCAGTTAATGAGTTGGCCCTTTGGTTACTCATTTGTCCCTGTGTCTTTTGGTTACCCAGTTGTCGATGTTCGAAATTCAGTTAATGAGTTGCCTCCTTGGTTAATCATTTGTCGCTCTGACTCTTGGTTAACCAGTTGTCGATGTTCGAAATTCAGTTACTGAGTTGCCTCCTTGGTTAATCATTTGTCGCTCTGGCTTTTGGTTAACCAGTTGTCGATGTTCAAAATTTCAGTTAATGAGTTGCCTCTTTGAAATTTCAGTTAATGAGTTGGCCCTTTGGTTACTCATTTGTCCCTGTGTCTTTTGGTTAACCAGTTGTCGATGTTCGAAATTCAGTTAATGAGTTGCCTCCTTGGTTAATCATTTGTCGCTCTGGCTTTTGGTTAACCAGTTGTCGATGTTCAAAATTTCAGTTAATGAGTTGCCTCTTTGAAATTTCAGTTAATGAGTTGGCCCTTTGGTTACTCATTTGTCCCTGTGTCTTTTGGTTAACCAGTTGTCGATGTTCGAAATTCAGTTAATGAGTTGCCTCCTTGGTTAATCATTTGTCGCTCTGGCTTTTGGTTAACCAGTTGTCGATGTTCAAAATTTCAGTTAATGAGCTGCTCTTATGTTCTATGATTTCCGACCTTGACAACTCATTAACCAGTGTTTCAAACAATGCACCAGGCCATTTGACGACCCCAACTCGGTTCCACAAGCGGGAAAGCAGCACCCCAAGGCCCGGTAAGGGGGCCGAATACATTCCCATCGTGAATTCCGTCCCAAATGTGAATGACAAGTTTTCAGTTAATCAGTTGCCTGCTTGGTTACTCATTTGTCGCTCTGACATTTGGTTAACCAGTTGTCGATGTTCAAATTTCAGTTAATGAGTAGCCTCTTTGAAATTTCAGTTAATGAGTTGGCCCTTTGGTTACTCATTTGTCCCTGTGTCTTTTGGTTACCCAGTTGTCGATGTTCGAAATTCAGTTAATGAGTTGCCTCCTTGGTTACTCATTTGTCGCCCTGACTCTTGGTTAACCAGTTGTCGATGTTCGAAATTCAGTTACTGAGTTGCCTCCTTGGTTAATCATTTGTCGCTCTGACATTTGGTTAACCAGTTGTCGATGTTCGAAATTCAGTTAATGAGTTGCCTCCTTGGTTTATCATTTGTCGCTCTGGCTTTTGGTTAACCAGTTGTCGATGTTCAAAATTTCAGTTAATGAGCTGCTCTTATGTTCTATGATTTCCGACCTTGACAACTCATTAACCAGTGTTTCAAACAATGCACCAGGCCATTTGACGACCCCAACTCGGTTCCACAAGCGGGAAAGCAGCACCCCAAGGCCCGGTAAGGGGGCCGAATACATTCCCATCGTGAATTCCGTCCCAAATGTGAATGACAAGTTTTCAGTTAATCAGTTGCCTGCTTGGTTACTCATTTGTCGCTCTGACATTTGGTTACCCAGTTGTCGATGTTCAAATTTCAGTTAATGAGTAGCCTCTTTGAAATTTCAGTTAATGAGTTGGCCCTTTGGTTACTCATTTGTCCCTGTGTCTTTTGGTTACCCAGTTGTCGATGTTCGAAATTCAGTTAATGAGTTGCCTCCTTGGTTAATCATTTGTCGCTCTGGCTTTTGGTTAACCAGTTGTCGATGTTCAAAATTTCAGTTATTGAGTTGCCTCTTTGAAATTTCAGTTAATGAGTTGGCCCTTTGGTGACTCATTTGTCCCTGTGTCTTTTGGTTAACCAGTTGTCGATGTTCGAAATTCAGTTAATGAGTTGCCTCCTTGGTTAATCATTTGTCGCTCTGGCTTTTGGTTAACCAGTTGTCGATGTTCAAAATTTCAGTTAATGAGCTGCTCTTATGTTCTATGATTTCCTACCTTGACAACTCATTAACCAGTGTTTCAAACAATGCACCAGGCCATTTGACGACCCCAACTCGGTTCCACAAGCGGGAAAGCAGCACCCCAAGGCCCGGTAAGGGGGCCGAATACATTCCCATCGTGAATTCCGTCCCAAATGTGAAAGACAAGTTTTCAGTTAATCAGTTGCCTGCTTGGTTACTCATTTGTCGCTCTGACATTTGGTTAACCAGTTGTCGATGTTCAAATTTCAGTTAATGAGTAGCCTCTTTGAAATTTCAGTTAATGAGTTGGCCCTTTGGTTACTCATTTGTCCCTGTGTCTTTTGGTTACCCAGTTGTCGATGTTCGAAATTCAGTTTATGAGTTGCCTCCTTGGTTAATCATTTGTCGCTCTGGCTTTTGGTTAACCAGTTGTCGATGTTCAAAATTTCAGTTAATGAGTTGCCTCTTTGAAATTTCAGTTAATGAGTTGGCCCTTTGGTTACTCATTTGTCCCTGTGTCTTTTGGTTAACCAGTTGTCGATGTTCGAAATTCAGTTAATGAGTTGCCTCCTTGGTTAATCATTTGTCGCTCTGGCTTTTGGTTAACCAGTTGTCGATGTTCAAAATTTCAGTTAATGAGCTGCTCTTATGTTCTATGATTTCCTACCTTGACAACTCATTAACCAGTGTTTCAAACAATGCACCAGGCCATTTGACGACCCCAACTCGGTTCCACAAGCGGGAAAGCAGCACCCCAAGGCCCGGTAAGGGGGCCGAATACATTCCCATCGTGAATTCCGTCCCAAATGTGAAAGACAAGTTTTCAGTTAATCAGTTGCCTGCTTGGTTACTCATTTGTCGCTCTGACATTTGGTTAACCAGTTGTCGATGTTCAAATTTCAGTTAATGAGTAGCCTCTTTGAAATTTCAGTTAATGAGTTGGCCCTTTGGTTACTCATTTGTCCCTGTGTCTTTTGGTTACCCAGTTGTCGATGTTCGAAATTCAGTTTATGAGTTGCCTCCTTGGTTAATCATTTGTCGCTCTGGCTTTTGGTTAACCAGTTGTCGATGTTCAAAATTTCAGTTAATGAGTTGCCTCTTTGAAATTTCAGTTAATGAGTTGGCCCTTTGGTGACTCATTTGTCCCTGTGTCTTTTGGTTAACCAGTTGTCGATGTTCGAAATTCAGTTAATGAGTTGCCTCCTTGGTTAATCATTTGTCGCTCTGGCTTTTGGTTAACCAGTTGTCGATGTTCAAAATTTCAGTTAATGAGCTGCTCTTATGTTCTATGATTTCCGACCTTGACAACTCATTAACCAGTGTTTCAAACAATGCACCAGGCCATTTGACGACCCCAACTCGGTTCCACAAGCGGGAAAGCAGCACCCCAAGGCCCGGTAAGGGGGCCGAATACATTCCCATCGTGAATTCCGTCCCAAATGTGAAAGACAAGTTTTCAGTTAATCAGTTGCCTGCTTGGTTACTCATTTGTCGCTCTGACATTTGGTTAACCAGTTGTCGATGTTCAAATTTCAGTTAATGAGTAGCCTCTTTGAAATTTCAGTTAATGAGTTGGCCCTTTGGTTACTCATTTGTCCCTGTGTCTTTTGGTTACCCAGTTGTCGATGTTCGAAATTCAGTTTATGAGTTGCCTCCTTGGTTAATCATTTGTCGCTCTGGCTTTTGGTTAACCAGTTGTCGATGTTCAAAATTTCAGTTAATGAGTTGCCTCTTTGAAATTTCAGTTAATGAGTTGGCCCTTTGGTTACTCATTTGTCCCTGTGTCTTTTGGTTAACCAGTTGTCGATGTTCGAAATTCAGTTAATGAGTTGCCTCCTTGGTTAATCATTTGTCGCTCTGGCTTTTGGTTAACCAGTTGTCGATGTTCAAAATTTCAGTTAATGAGTTGCCTCTTTGAAATTTCAGTTAATGAGTTGGCCCTTTGGTTACTCATTTGTCCCTGTGTCTTTTGGTTAACCAGTTGTCGATGTTCGAAATTCAGTTAATGAGTTGCCTCCTTGGTTAATCATTTGTCGCTCTGACATTTGGTTAACCAGTTGTCGATGTTCGAAATTCAGTTAATGAGTTGCCTCCTTGGTTAATCATTTGTCGCTCTGGCTTTTGGTTAACCAGTTGTCGATGTTCAAAATTTCAGTTAATGAGTTGCCTCTTTGAAATTTCAGTTACTGAGTTGGCCCTTTGGTTACTCATTTGTCCCTGTGTCTTTTGGTTAACCAGTTGTCGATGTTCGAAATTCAGTTACTGAGTTGCCTCCTTGGTTAATCATTTGTCGCTCTGGCTTTTGGTTAACCAGTTGTCGATGTTCAAAATTTCAGTTAATGAGCTGCTCTTATGTTCTATGATTTCCGACCTTGACAACTCATTAACCAGTGTTTCAAACAATGCACCAGGCCATTTGACGACCCCAACTCGGTTCCACAAGCGGGAAAGCAGCACCCCAAGGCCCGGTAAGGGGGCCGAATACATTCCCATCGTGAATTCCGTCCCAAATGTGAATGACAAGTTTTCAGTTAATCAGTTGCCTCCTTGGTTAATCATTTGTCGCTCTGACATTTGGTTATCCAGTTGTCGATGTTCAAAATTTCAGTTAATGAGTTGCCTCTTTGAAATTTCAGTTACTGAGTTGGCCCTTTGGTTACTCATTTGTCCCTGTGTCTTTTGGTTAACCAGTTGTCGATGTTCGAAATTCAGTTAATGAGTTGCCTCCTTGGTTAATCATTTGTCGCTCTGACTCTTGGTTAACCAGTTGTCGATGTTCGAAATTCAGTTAATGAGTTGCCTCCTTGGTTAATCATTTGTCGCTCTGACTTTTGGTTAACCAGTTGTCGATGTTCGAAATTCAGTTAATGAGTTGCCTCCTTGGTTAATCATTTGTCGCTCTGGCTTTTGGTTATCCAGTTGTCGATGTTCAAAATTTCAGTTAATGAGCTGCTCTTATGTTCTATGATTTCCGACCTTGACAACTCATTAACCAGTGTTTCAAACAATGCACCAGGCCATTTGACGACCCCAACTCGGTTCCACAAGCGGGAAAGCAGCACCCCCAAGCCCCGGTAAGGCGGCCGAATACATTCCCATCCTGAATTCCGTCCCAAATGTGAATGACAAGTTTTCAGTTAATCATTTGCCACCTTGGTTCATCATTTGCCACTCTGACTTTTGGTTTCCCAGTTGTCAGTTTTCACATTTCAGTTACTGAGTTGACTTTGTCTTTCTCACTCTGTGTATCTCTATCTTCTCTCTGTCTCTCTCAGTGTATGCGAGTGTCTGTGTGTGTTCCACTGCCGCCCGGCCAACCGGGTCCAAAGGCCCGCCACGTTACACACGAAAAACCCCGGTCTCGCTTCGGAGCGACGGGCACCCGGCTTCTCGGTGTCGGACCGACTCCGTTCAGATACCGCTGGATGCCCCTTGCCCCTGGCTTGCTCTGGCAGCCGGCGCGTGCAGGCCGCCCCCTGCCCCGCCGTCTCAGTGGTCGGAAAGCGGTCTCCAGCCAACGGCTGTACCTCGGCCGCGGAAAGAGGCAGCTACACAAGCGAGGCACTGCTCTGTGCGGCCCCGCCACCCCGTTCAGCTGCCGTTGTCCCCGACCGGATCGGACTTTCCTTCCCGAAGTTATCCCCGATAAGCTGCCGCTGACCGACGGCCCGTCAGCCGCTGCGGGACGGCGACACTTTCCCGAACTCGCCCGGGGCCACTTCGGCAATATAGTGTGCGCCGGAGCCGGGGCTTTCCAACGAGCCATCCCCGAACGAAATCGGACACGGGAGTCGGGAGCGACAGGCGTTCGACTGGTGCCGGGCAACCGGGTCCAAACGCCCGCCTTGTTAAACACACGTACACCCCAGGCTCGATTCGGAGCGACGGGCACCCGGCTTCCCGGTGTCGGACCGACTCCGTTCAGATACCGTTGGATGCCCCTTGCCCCTGGCTTGCTCTGGCAGCCGGCGCGTGCAGGCCGCCCCCCGCCCCGCCGTCTCAGTGGTCGGAAAGTGGTCTCCAGCCAACGGCTGTACCTCGGCCGGGGAAAGGGGCAGCTACACAAGCCAGGCACTGGTCTGTGCGGGCCCGCCACCCCGTTCGGCTGCCGTTGATCCGGACCGGATCGGACTTTCCCTCCCGAAGTTATGCCCGATAAGCTGCCGCTCACCGGCGGCCCGTCAGCCGCTGCGGGATGGCGACACTTTGCCGAACTTGCCGGGGTCCAGGCCGATAATATAGTGTGCGCCAGCGCCGGGGCTTTCCAACGAGCCCTCCCTGACCGAAATCGGACACGGGAGTCCAGAGCGATAGGCGTTCGACTGCCGGCCGGCCAAACACAGGCAATCCCCCGCCGTTGCGGACCCGCTCCAGGACAACCGGGTCCAAACGCCCGCCTCGTTACACGCACGAAAACACCGGGCTCGATTCGGAGCGACGGGCACCCGGCTTCCCGGTGTCGGACCGACTCCGTTCCGGTACCCTTGGATGCCCCTTGCCCCTGGCTTGCTAGGACAGCCGGCGCGTCAAGGTGGGCCCCCGCGGCTCCGGCTCAGCAGTCGGAAAGCGGTCTCCAGCCAACGGCTGTACCTCGGCCGGGGAAAGGGGCAGCTACACAAGCCCGCTACTGGTCTGTGCGGCCCCGCCACCCCGTTCAGTGGCAGTTGACCCCGACCGGATCGGACTTTCCTTCCCGAAGTTATCCCCGATAAGCTGCCGCTGACCGACGGGGCGGCAGCCGGTACGGGTCGCCGACACTTTCCCGAACTGGCCGGGATCCAGTCCGATAATATAGTGTGCGCCAGCGCCGGGGCTTTCCAATGAGCCCTCCCTGACCGAAATCGGACACGGGAGTCCGGAGCCAAAGGCGTTCGACTGCCGGCCGGCCAAACTCAGGCAACCTCCCGCCGTTGCGGACCCGCTCCCGGACAACCGGGTCCAAACGCCCGCCCTGTTACACGCACGAAAACACCGGGCTCGATTCGGAGCGACGGGCACCCGGCTTCCCGGTGTCGGACCGACTCCGTTCCGGTACCACTGGATGCCCCTTGCCCCTGGCTTGCTAGGACAGCCGGCGCGTCAAGGTGGGCCCCCGCGGCTCCGGCTCAGCAGTCGGAAAGCGGTCTCCAGCCAACGGCTGTACCTCGGCCGGGCCAAGCGGCAGCTGCACAAGCCCGCTACTGGTCTGTGCGGCCCCCCCACCCCGTTCAGTAGCAGTTCACCCCAACCGGATCGGACTTTCCGTCCCGAAGTTATCCCCGATAAGCTGCCGCTGACCGACGGGGCGGCAGCCGCTACGGGACTGCGACACTTTCCCGAACTTGCCGGGGTCCAGGCCGATAATATAGTGTGCGCCAGCGCCGGGGCTT
>NW_028225356.1:517500-530000 GCF_052327205.1 Somniosus microcephalus
AATGGGGTCACAGGCCCTGACCCGCTCAGAGGCACCTGTGTGACAAGACAACAAATGGAACTCGCTGGAATGTTTCTGCTGTCTTGTCATTTTAGACGGACCCACTGAGCGCACAACACAGTGGAACTCTCTGACAAACACTGCTTGTGCGTTAGCCCCAGTAAACAACTCAGCGGGGGTCACAGGCCCTGACCCGTTCAGAGGCACCTGTGTGACAAGACAACAAATGAAACTCGCTGGAATGTTTCTGCTGTCTTGTCATTTTAGACGGACCCACTGAGCGCACAACACAGTGGAACTCTCTGACAAAACACTGCTTGTGCATTAGCCCCAGTAAACAACTCAGTGGGGTCACAGGCCCTGACCGGTTCAGAGGCACCTGTGTGACAAGACAACAAATGAAACTTTAAAGACGCTGGCATGTACATCTTGTTTCTGCTGTCTTGGACGGGCCCACTGAGCGCACAACACAGGGGAACTTGGTGCAAACACTGCGTGTGCATAAGCCACAAAACACAAGCTCAGTGGGGTCACAGGCCCTGACCGGTTCAGAGGCACCTGTGTGACAGACAGCAAATGAAACTTAGACGCTGGAATTATTTATATGTTTCTGCTGTCTGTCTACGATTTCAGATTCACACTTAGAGTTTTTTGTCATTAAGTCATAAAAGCCACAAAACCACTTTAATATGACTTTCCAATACTCTTTGAAAGGTCTCTATATTGATAAAATGAGCCTTTTAGCAAAGTAACACTTTTCGGGCATTTTCAAAGTGCTCCCGCTGAGTGAATTTTGTTCTGAAAATCGTGTTCCCGAAAATCTCCGGGCACCCCGCCAACCCCCCCTGCCAGAAATGACAAGTGTCAAATCAGCGGGTCAAACGGCCACCTCTATCCGACCAGGAGCACCCAAATCCCCGCAAATGGCACTTTTTTTTTTCTTCATCGGGACTTCCGACGAGGTTAATGATTTCCCAAACTGCAACTCATTAACTATGTCCTGAGACACTTGCCAGAAATGACACATGTCAATTTGGCGGTAGCAAATCACTTTCCCAGGCCGGGAAGCAACACCCGAGGCCCGCAAAAGGCGGCCGAATATTTTCTCATCGGACTTCCGCGTTTTGGTTAATCATGTCTCGAAATCGTTAAATGCACATGTCAATTCGGCGGGAGCAATTCACTTTCCCAAGCCGGAAAGCATCACCGGAGGCCCGCTTGAAGGGCCCTAATATTTTCTCATCGGACTTCCGCGTTTTGGTTAATCATGTCTCGAAATCGTTAAATGCACATGTCAATTCGGCGGGAGCAACTCACTTTCCCAGGCCGGGAAGCAACACCCGAGGCCCGCAAAAGGCGGCCGAATATTTTCTCATCGGACTTCCATATTTTGGGGGTTGGATTCTCTCCCGCATTCCAGCCCCCTGGCCACGGGTCGCTCATTCACTTTCAGCCCGGGCCTTGCCAATTTGGTTAATCAGTTAGCCATGCACCAGACTCGGCCTCGCCTTTTTCATTTATGGTTAATGATGTGCCCAGGCTGGGACTTAGTCTCTCCAGCAGCCAAAACTTTTCACTGGTTAATGAGGTGCCCAGCCCGGCACTTAGTCTCTCTCCCCAGCAAGCTTACTTGGTCGGCCGACATTTGGATCCATTTTCGGGGCTTAATCGGGTCGAATACGGTCCCTTACGCAAGGGGAGCCGAAGCCCCGGCCTCTGCCAGGCGTCAGGCTGCCGTTTTTTAAGCCCGACCAAAAACCCGAAAATTGGTTAAAAATGGAAATAAATTTCCACCCAAAAAGGGTTAAAAGTCGGTTGGACGGCAGCCCTGGTCGGTCTCTGCAGACCTGGAGGCCCTAGACAGTAATCTGGAAAACAGACAAAGTCTCGAGAAACCACCTCCTACCATTCTCCAGGTACCCCGCCAATCCCCCCTGCCAGAAATGACAAGTGTCAAATCAGCGGGACGGATTTGACTTTTGTGACCGACCGCTGGAACTTTTTTCGGCTACAGGCAGTCAAATTTTTCTCCTTCCGGACTTCCAGTACAACTTTGAACGGCCATATCTCCGCACTCCCGCGTCGGAGCCAAGCCGTTTTTACACCGTTAGACGCGGCTTCCCGTGCCCGTTCGAATGCCGCCCTGCTCGGCGGAAAAGGAGAATTTTTTTATTTTTCGGCCGATTTCGGGAAAAAAAATTCCCGCTCTGAACTCGGATTTTTCGGCTTTAATCGTTTCGTATACGGTCCCTTACGCAAGGGAGCCGAAGCCCCGGCCTCTGCCGGGCGTCAGGCTGCCGTTTTTAAGCCCGACCAAAAACCCGAAAATTGGTTAAAAATGGAAATAAATTTCCACCCAAAAAGGGTTAAAAGTCGGTTGGACGGCAGCCCGGGTCGGTCTCTGCAGACCTGGAGGCCCTAGACAGTAATCTGGAAAACAGATAAAGTCTCGAAAAACCACCTCCTACCATTCTCCAGGTACCCCGCCAATCCCCCCTGCCAGAAATGACAAGTGTCAAATCAGCGGGACGGATTTGACTTTTGTGACCGACCGCTGGAACTTTTTTCGGCTACAGGCAGTCAAATTTTTCTCCTTCCGGACTTCCAGTACAACTTTGAACGGCCATATCTCCGCACTCCCGCGTCGGAGCCAAGCCGTTTTTACACCGTTAGACGCGGCTTCCCGTGCCCGTTCGAATGCCACCCTGCTCGGCGGAAAAGGAGACATTTTTTTTTTTCCGGCCGTTTTCGGGAAAAAATTTTCCCGCTCTGAACTCCGATTTTACGCCTTTAATCGATTCGGAGACGGTCGCTTACGCAAGGGAGGCGAAGCCCGGGCCTCTGCCGGGCGTCAGCCTGCCGTATGTAAGCCCGTCCGAAGCATGAGTTCCCACTTTTGGTTATCCAGTTGTCAATTTTAAAATTTCAGTTAATCAGTTGCCTGCTTGGTTAATCATTTGTCGCTCTGACATTTGGTTAACCAGTTGTCGATGTTCGAAATTCAGTTAATGAGTTGCCTCTTTGAAATTTCAGTTAATGAGTTGGCCCTTTGGTTACTCATTTGTCCCTGTGTCTTTTGGTTAACCAGTTGTCGATGTTCGAAATTCAGTTAATGAGTTGCCTCCTTGGTTACTCATTTGTCGCTCTGGCTTTTGGTTAACCAGTTGTCGATGTTCAAAATTACAGTTAATGAGTTGCCTCTTTGAAATTTCAGTTAATGAGTTGGCCCTTTGGTTACTCATTTGTCCCTGTGTCTTTTGGTTAACCAGTTGTCGATGTTCGAAATTCAGTTAATGAGTTGCCTCCTTGGTTAATCATTTGTCGCTCTGACTCTTGGTTAACCAGTTGTCGATGTTCAAAATTTCAGTTAATGAGCTGCTCTTATGTTCTATGATTTCCTACCTTGACAACTCATTAACCAGTGTTTCAAACAATGCACCAGGCCATTTGACGACCCCAACTCGGTTCCACAAGCGGGAAAGCAGCACCCCAAGGCCCGGTAAGGGGGCCGAATACATTCCCATCGTGAATTCCGTCCCAAATGTGAATGACAAGTTTTCAGTTAATCAGTTGCCTGCTTGGTTACTCATTTGTCGCTCTGACATTTGGTTAACCAGTTGTCGATGTTCAAAATTTCAGTTAATGAGTTGCCTCTTTGAAATTTCAGTTAATGAGTTGGCCCTTTGGTTACTCATTTGTCCCTGTGTCTTTTGGTTACCCAGTTGTCGATGTTCGAAATTCAGTTAATGAGTTGCCTCCTTGGTTAATCATTTGTCGCTCTGACTCTTGGTTAACCAGTTGTCGATGTTCGAAATTCAGTTACTGAGTTGCCTCCTTGGTTAATCATTTGTCGCTCTGGCTTTTGGTTAACCAGTTGTCGATGTTCAAAATTTCAGTTAATGAGTTGCCTCTTTGAAATTTCAGTTAATGAGTTGGCCCTTTGGTTACTCATTTGTCCCTGTGTCTTTTGGTTAACCAGTTGTCGATGTTCGAAATTCAGTTAATGAGTTGCCTCCTTGGTTAATCATTTGTCGCTCTGGCTTTTGGTTAACCAGTTGTCGATGTTCAAAATTTCAGTTAATGAGTTGCCTCTTTGAAATTTCAGTTAATGAGTTGGCCCTTTGGTTACTCATTTGTCCCTGTGTCTTTTGGTTAACCAGTTGTCGATGTTCGAAATTCAGTTAATGAGTTGCCTCCTTGGTTAATCATTTGTCGCTCTGGCTTTTGGTTAACCAGTTGTCGATGTTCAAAATTTCAGTTAATGAGCTGCTCTTATGTTCTATGATTTCCGACCTTGACAACTCATTAACCAGTGTTTCAAACAATGCACCAGGCCATTTGACGACCCCAACTCGGTTCCACAAGCGGGAAAGCAGCACCCCAAGGCCCGGTAAGGGGGCCGAATACATTCCCATCGTGAATTCCGTCCCAAATGTGAATGACAAGTTTTCAGTTAATCAGTTGCCTGCTTGGTTACTCATTTGTCGCTCTGACATTTGGTTAACCAGTTGTCGATGTTCAAATTTCAGTTAATGAGTAGCCTCTTTGAAATTTCAGTTAATGAGTTGGCCCTTTGGTTACTCATTTGTCCCTGTGTCTTTTGGTTACCCAGTTGTCGATGTTCGAAATTCAGTTAATGAGTTGCCTCCTTGGTTACTCATTTGTCGCCCTGACTCTTGGTTAACCAGTTGTCGATGTTCGAAATTCAGTTACTGAGTTGCCTCCTTGGTTAATCATTTGTCGCTCTGACATTTGGTTAACCAGTTGTCGATGTTCGAAATTCAGTTAATGAGTTGCCTCCTTGGTTTATCATTTGTCGCTCTGGCTTTTGGTTAACCAGTTGTCGATGTTCAAAATTTCAGTTAATGAGCTGCTCTTATGTTCTATGATTTCCGACCTTGACAACTCATTAACCAGTGTTTCAAACAATGCACCAGGCCATTTGACGACCCCAACTCGGTTCCACAAGCGGGAAAGCAGCACCCCAAGGCCCGGTAAGGGGGCCGAATACATTCCCATCGTGAATTCCGTCCCAAATGTGAATGACAAGTTTTCAGTTAATCAGTTGCCTGCTTGGTTACTCATTTGTCGCTCTGACATTTGGTTACCCAGTTGTCGATGTTCAAATTTCAGTTAATGAGTAGCCTCTTTGAAATTTCAGTTAATGAGTTGGCCCTTTGGTTACTCATTTGTCCCTGTGTCTTTTGGTTACCCAGTTGTCGATGTTCGAAATTCAGTTAATGAGTTGCCTCCTTGGTTAATCATTTGTCGCTCTGGCTTTTGGTTAACCAGTTGTCGATGTTCAAAATTTCAGTTATTGAGTTGCCTCTTTGAAATTTCAGTTAATGAGTTGGCCCTTTGGTGACTCATTTGTCCCTGTGTCTTTTGGTTAACCAGTTGTCGATGTTCGAAATTCAGTTAATGAGTTGCCTCCTTGGTTAATCATTTGTCGCTCTGGCTTTTGGTTAACCAGTTGTCGATGTTCAAAATTTCAGTTAATGAGCTGCTCTTATGTTCTATGATTTCCTACCTTGACAACTCATTAACCAGTGTTTCAAACAATGCACCAGGCCATTTGACGACCCCAACTCGGTTCCACAAGCGGGAAAGCAGCACCCCAAGGCCCGGTAAGGGGGCCGAATACATTCCCATCGTGAATTCCGTCCCAAATGTGAAAGACAAGTTTTCAGTTAATCAGTTGCCTGCTTGGTTACTCATTTGTCGCTCTGACATTTGGTTAACCAGTTGTCGATGTTCAAATTTCAGTTAATGAGTAGCCTCTTTGAAATTTCAGTTAATGAGTTGGCCCTTTGGTTACTCATTTGTCCCTGTGTCTTTTGGTTACCCAGTTGTCGATGTTCGAAATTCAGTTTATGAGTTGCCTCCTTGGTTAATCATTTGTCGCTCTGGCTTTTGGTTAACCAGTTGTCGATGTTCAAAATTTCAGTTAATGAGTTGCCTCTTTGAAATTTCAGTTAATGAGTTGGCCCTTTGGTTACTCATTTGTCCCTGTGTCTTTTGGTTAACCAGTTGTCGATGTTCGAAATTCAGTTAATGAGTTGCCTCCTTGGTTAATCATTTGTCGCTCTGGCTTTTGGTTAACCAGTTGTCGATGTTCAAAATTTCAGTTAATGAGCTGCTCTTATGTTCTATGATTTCCTACCTTGACAACTCATTAACCAGTGTTTCAAACAATGCACCAGGCCATTTGACGACCCCAACTCGGTTCCACAAGCGGGAAAGCAGCACCCCAAGGCCCGGTAAGGGGGCCGAATACATTCCCATCGTGAATTCCGTCCCAAATGTGAAAGACAAGTTTTCAGTTAATCAGTTGCCTGCTTGGTTACTCATTTGTCGCTCTGACATTTGGTTAACCAGTTGTCGATGTTCAAATTTCAGTTAATGAGTAGCCTCTTTGAAATTTCAGTTAATGAGTTGGCCCTTTGGTTACTCATTTGTCCCTGTGTCTTTTGGTTACCCAGTTGTCGATGTTCGAAATTCAGTTTATGAGTTGCCTCCTTGGTTAATCATTTGTCGCTCTGGCTTTTGGTTAACCAGTTGTCGATGTTCAAAATTTCAGTTAATGAGTTGCCTCTTTGAAATTTCAGTTAATGAGTTGGCCCTTTGGTGACTCATTTGTCCCTGTGTCTTTTGGTTAACCAGTTGTCGATGTTCGAAATTCAGTTAATGAGTTGCCTCCTTGGTTAATCATTTGTCGCTCTGGCTTTTGGTTAACCAGTTGTCGATGTTCAAAATTTCAGTTAATGAGCTGCTCTTATGTTCTATGATTTCCTACCTTGACAACTCATTAACCAGTGTTTCAAACAATGCACCAGGCCATTTGACGACCCCAACTCGGTTCCACAAGCGGGAAAGCAGCACCCCAAGGCCCGGTAAGGGGGCCGAATACATTCCCATCGTGAATTCCGTCCCAAATGTGAAAGACAAGTTTTCAGTTAATCAGTTGCCTGCTTGGTTACTCATTTGTCGCTCTGACATTTGGTTAACCAGTTGTCGATGTTCAAATTTCAGTTAATGAGTAGCCTCTTTGAAATTTCAGTTAATGAGTTGGCCCTTTGGTTACTCATTTGTCCCTGTGTCTTTTGGTTACCCAGTTGTCGATGTTCGAAATTCAGTTTATGAGTTGCCTCCTTGGTTAATCATTTGTCGCTCTGGCTTTTGGTTAACCAGTTGTCGATGTTCAAAATTTCAGTTAATGAGTTGCCTCTTTGAAATTTCAGTTAATGAGTTGGCCCTTTGGTTACTCATTTGTCCCTGTGTCTTTTGGTTAACCAGTTGTCGATGTTCGAAATTCAGTTAATGAGTTGCCTCCTTGGTTAATCATTTGTCGCTCTGGCTTTTGGTTAACCAGTTGTCGATGTTCAAAATTTCAGTTAATGAGTTGCCTCTTTGAAATTTCAGTTAATGAGTTGGCCCTTTGGTTACTCATTTGTCCCTGTGTCTTTTGGTTAACCAGTTGTCGATGTTCGAAATTCAGTTAATGAGTTGCCTCCTTGGTTAATCATTTGTCGCTCTGACATTTGGTTAACCAGTTGTCGATGTTCGAAATTCAGTTAATGAGTTGCCTCCTTGGTTAATCATTTGTCGCTCTGGCTTTTGGTTAACCAGTTGTCGATGTTCAAAATTTCAGTTAATGAGTTGCCTCTTTGAAATTTCAGTTACTGAGTTGGCCCTTTGGTTACTCATTTGTCCCTGTGTCTTTTGGTTAACCAGTTGTCGATGTTCGAAATTCAGTTACTGAGTTGCCTCCTTGGTTAATCATTTGTCGCTCTGGCTTTTGGTTAACCAGTTGTCGATGTTCAAAATTTCAGTTAATGAGCTGCTCTTATGTTCTATGATTTCCGACCTTGACAACTCATTAACCAGTGTTTCAAACAATGCACCAGGCCATTTGACGACCCCAACTCGGTTCCACAAGCGGGAAAGCAGCACCCCAAGGCCCGGTAAGGGGGCCGAATACATTCCCATCGTGAATTCCGTCCCAAATGTGAATGACAAGTTTTCA
Source organism: Somniosus microcephalus (assembly GCF_052327205.1). NCBI lineage: Eukaryota > Metazoa > Chordata > Chondrichthyes > Squaliformes > Somniosidae > Somniosus > Somniosus microcephalus. Next base: position 525,527 of record NW_028225356.1, read on the forward strand.
GTTAATCAGTTGCCTCCTTGGTTAATCATTTGTCGCTCTGACATTTGGTTATCCAGTTGTCGATGTTCAAAATTTCAGTTAATGAGTTGCCTCTTTGAAATTTCAGTTACTGAGTTGGCCCTTTGGTTACTCATTTGTCCCTGTGTCTTTTGGTTAACCAGTTGTCGATGTTCGAAATTCAGTTAATGAGTTGCCTCCTTGGTTAATCATTTGTCGCTCTGACTCTTGGTTAACCAGTTGTCGATGTTCGAAATTCAGTTAATGAGTTGCCTCCTTGGTTAATCATTTGTCGCTCTGACTTTTGGTTAACCAGTTGTCGATGTTCGAAATTCAGTTAATGAGTTGCCTCCTTGGTTAATCATTTGTCGCTCTGGCTTTTGGTTATCCAGTTGTCGATGTTCAAAATTTCAGTTAATGAGCTGCTCTTATGTTCTATGATTTCCGACCTTGACAACTCATTAACCAGTGTTTCAAACAATGCACCAGGCCATTTGACGACCCCAACTCGGTTCCACAAGCGGGAAAGCAGCACCCCCAAGCCCCGGTAAGGCGGCCGAATACATTCCCATCCTGAATTCCGTCCCAAATGTGAATGACAAGTTTTCAGTTAATCATTTGCCACCTTGGTTCATCATTTGCCACTCTGACTTTTGGTTTCCCAGTTGTCAGTTTTCACATTTCAGTTACTGAGTTGACTTTGTCTTTCTCACTCTGTGTATCTCTATCTTCTCTCTGTCTCTCTCAGTGTATGCGAGTGTCTGTGTGTGTTCCACTGCCGCCCGGCCAACCGGGTCCAAAGGCCCGCCACGTTACACACGAAAAACCCCGGTCTCGCTTCGGAGCGACGGGCACCCGGCTTCTCGGTGTCGGACCGACTCCGTTCAGATACCGCTGGATGCCCCTTGCCCCTGGCTTGCTCTGGCAGCCGGCGCGTGCAGGCCGCCCCCTGCCCCGCCGTCTCAGTGGTCGGAAAGCGGTCTCCAGCCAACGGCTGTACCTCGGCCGCGGAAAGAGGCAGCTACACAAGCGAGGCACTGCTCTGTGCGGCCCCGCCACCCCGTTCAGCTGCCGTTGTCCCCGACCGGATCGGACTTTCCTTCCCGAAGTTATCCCCGATAAGCTGCCGCTGACCGACGGCCCGTCAGCCGCTGCGGGACGGCGACACTTTCCCGAACTCGCCCGGGGCCACTTCGGCAATATAGTGTGCGCCGGAGCCGGGGCTTTCCAACGAGCCATCCCCGAACGAAATCGGACACGGGAGTCGGGAGCGACAGGCGTTCGACTGGTGCCGGGCAACCGGGTCCAAACGCCCGCCTTGTTAAACACACGTACACCCCAGGCTCGATTCGGAGCGACGGGCACCCGGCTTCCCGGTGTCGGACCGACTCCGTTCAGATACCGTTGGATGCCCCTTGCCCCTGGCTTGCTCTGGCAGCCGGCGCGTGCAGGCCGCCCCCCGCCCCGCCGTCTCAGTGGTCGGAAAGTGGTCTCCAGCCAACGGCTGTACCTCGGCCGGGGAAAGGGGCAGCTACACAAGCCAGGCACTGGTCTGTGCGGGCCCGCCACCCCGTTCGGCTGCCGTTGATCCGGACCGGATCGGACTTTCCCTCCCGAAGTTATGCCCGATAAGCTGCCGCTCACCGGCGGCCCGTCAGCCGCTGCGGGATGGCGACACTTTGCCGAACTTGCCGGGGTCCAGGCCGATAATATAGTGTGCGCCAGCGCCGGGGCTTTCCAACGAGCCCTCCCTGACCGAAATCGGACACGGGAGTCCAGAGCGATAGGCGTTCGACTGCCGGCCGGCCAAACACAGGCAATCCCCCGCCGTTGCGGACCCGCTCCAGGACAACCGGGTCCAAACGCCCGCCTCGTTACACGCACGAAAACACCGGGCTCGATTCGGAGCGACGGGCACCCGGCTTCCCGGTGTCGGACCGACTCCGTTCCGGTACCCTTGGATGCCCCTTGCCCCTGGCTTGCTAGGACAGCCGGCGCGTCAAGGTGGGCCCCCGCGGCTCCGGCTCAGCAGTCGGAAAGCGGTCTCCAGCCAACGGCTGTACCTCGGCCGGGGAAAGGGGCAGCTACACAAGCCCGCTACTGGTCTGTGCGGCCCCGCCACCCCGTTCAGTGGCAGTTGACCCCGACCGGATCGGACTTTCCTTCCCGAAGTTATCCCCGATAAGCTGCCGCTGACCGACGGGGCGGCAGCCGGTACGGGTCGCCGACACTTTCCCGAACTGGCCGGGATCCAGTCCGATAATATAGTGTGCGCCAGCGCCGGGGCTTTCCAATGAGCCCTCCCTGACCGAAATCGGACACGGGAGTCCGGAGCCAAAGGCGTTCGACTGCCGGCCGGCCAAACTCAGGCAACCTCCCGCCGTTGCGGACCCGCTCCCGGACAACCGGGTCCAAACGCCCGCCCTGTTACACGCACGAAAACACCGGGCTCGATTCGGAGCGACGGGCACCCGGCTTCCCGGTGTCGGACCGACTCCGTTCCGGTACCACTGGATGCCCCTTGCCCCTGGCTTGCTAGGACAGCCGGCGCGTCAAGGTGGGCCCCCGCGGCTCCGGCTCAGCAGTCGGAAAGCGGTCTCCAGCCAACGGCTGTACCTCGGCCGGGCCAAGCGGCAGCTGCACAAGCCCGCTACTGGTCTGTGCGGCCCCCCCACCCCGTTCAGTAGCAGTTCACCCCAACCGGATCGGACTTTCCGTCCCGAAGTTATCCCCGATAAGCTGCCGCTGACCGACGGGGCGGCAGCCGCTACGGGACTGCGACACTTTCCCGAACTTGCCGGGGTCCAGGCCGATAATATAGTGTGCGCCAGCGCCGGGGCTTTCCAACGAGCCCTCCCTGACCGAAATCGGACACGGGAGTCCGGAGCCAAAGGCGTTCGACTGCCGGCCGGCCAAACACAGGCAACCTCCCGCCGTTGCGGACCCGCTCCCGGACAACCGGGTCCAAACGCCCGCCCTGTTACACGCACGAAAACACCGGGCTCGATTCGGAGCGACGGTCACCCGGCTTCCCGGTGTCGGACCGACTCCGTTCCGGTACCACTGGATGCCCCTTGCCCCTGGCTTGCTAGTACAGCCGGCGCGTCAAGGTGGGCCCCCGCGGCTCCGGCTCAGCAGTCGGAAAGCGGTCTCCAGCCAACGGCTGTACCTCGGCCGGGCCAAGCGGCAGCTGCACAAGCCCGCTACTGGTCTGTGCGGCCCCCCCACCCCGTTCAGTCGCAGTTCACCCCAACCGGATCGGACTTTCCGTCCCGAAGTTATCCCCGATAAGCTGCCGCTGACCGACGGGGCGGCAGCCGCTACGGGACTGCGACACTTTCCCGAACTTGCCGGGGTCCAGGCCGATAATATAGTGTGCGCCAGCGCCGGGGCTTTCCAACGAGCCCTCCCTGACCGAAATCGGACACGGGAGTCCGGAGCGAAAGGCGTTCGACTGCCGGCCGGCCAAACCCAGGCAATCTCCCGCCGTTGCGGACCCGCTCCCGGACAACCGGGTCCAAACGCCCGCCCTGTTACACGCACGAAAACCCCGGGCTCGATTCGGAGCGACGGGCACCCGACTTCCCGGTGTCGGACCGACTCCCTTCTGGTACCACTGGATGCCCCTTGCCCCTGGCTTGCTCGGACAGCCGGCGCGTCAAGGTGGGTCCCCGCGGCACCGGCTCAGCAGTCGGAAAGCGGTCTCCAGCCAACGGCTGTACCTCGGCCGGGCCAAGAGGCAGCTACACAAGCCCGCTACTGGTCTGTGCGGCCCCGCCACCCCGTTCAGTCGCAGTTCACCCCGACCGGATCGGACTTTCCGTCCCGAAGTTATCCGCGATAAGCTGCCGCTGACCGACGGGGCGGCCGCCGGAACGGGACTGCGACACTTTCCCGAACTTGCCGGGGCCCAGGCCGATAATATAGTGTGCGCCAGCGTCGGGGCTTTCCAACCAGCCCTCCCTGACCGAAATCGGACACGGGAGTCCGGAGCCAAAGGCGTTCGACTGCCGGCCGGCCAAACCCAGGCAATCTCCCGCCGTTGGGGACCCGCTCCCGGACAACCGGGTCCAAACGCCCGCCCTGTTACACGCACGAAAACACCGGGCTCGATTCGGAGCGACGGGCACCCGACTTCCCGGTGTCGGACCGACTCCCTTCTGGTACCTATGGATGCCCCTTGCCCCTGGCTTGCTCGGACAGCCGGCGCGTCAAGGTGGGTCCCCGCGGCACCGGCTCAGCAGTCGGAAAGCGGTCTCCAGCCAACGGCTGTACCTCGGCCGGGCCAAGAGGCAGCTACACAATCCCGCTACTGGTCTGTGCGGCCCCACCACCCCGTTCAGTCGCAGTTCACCCCGACCGGATCGGACTTTCCTTCCCGAAGTTATCACCGATAAGCTGCCGCTGACCGCTGGCCTGTTACCCGCTGCCGGACTGCGACACTTTGCCCAACTCGCCAGGGGCCAGTCCGGCAATA
>NW_028225356.1:542500-552500 GCF_052327205.1 Somniosus microcephalus
TTGGTCGGCCGACATTTGGATCCATTTTCGGGGCTCAATCGGGTCGAATACGGTCCCTTACGCAAGGGGAGCCGAAGCCCCGGCCTCTGCCAGGCGTCAGGCTGCCGTTTTTTAAGCCCGACCAAAAACCCGAAAATTGGTTAAAAATGGAAATAAATTTCCACCCAAAAAGGGTTAAAAGTCGGTTGGACGGCAGCCCTGGTCGGTCTCTGCAGACCTGGAGGCCCTAGACAGTAATCTGGAAAACAGACAAAGTCTCGAGAAACCACCTCCTACCATTCTCCAGGTACCCCGCCAATCCCCCCTGCCAGAAATGACAAGTGTCAAATCAGCGGGACGGATTTGACTTTTGTGACCGACCGCTGGAACTTTTTTCGGCTACAGGCAGTCAAATTTTTCTCCTTCCGGACTTCCAGTACAACTTTGAACGGCCATATCTCCGCACTCCCGCGTCGGAGCCAAGCCGTTTTTACACCGTTAGACGCGGCTTCCCGTGCCCGTTCGAATGCCGCCCTGCTCGGCGGAAAAGGAGAATTTTTTTATTTTTCGGCCGATTTCGGGAAAAAAAATTCCCGCTCTGAACTCGGATTTTTCGGCTTTAATCGTTTCGTATACGGTCCCTTACGCAAGGGAGCCGAAGCCCCGGCCTCTGCCGGGCGTCAGGCTGCCGTTTTTAAGCCCGACCAAAAACCCGAAAATTGGTTAAAAATGGAAATAAATTTCCACCCAAAAAGGGTTAAAAGTCGGTTGGACGGCAGCCCGGGTCGGTCTCTGCAGACCTGGAGGCCCTAGACAGTAATCTGGAAAACAGATAAAGTCTCGAAAAACCACCTCCTACCATTCTCCAGGTACCCCGCCAATCCCCCCTGCCAGAAATGACAAGTGTCAAATCAGCGGGACGGATTTGACTTTTGTGACCGACCGCTGGAACTTTTTTCGGCTACAGGCAGTCAAATTTTTCTCCTTCCGGACTTCCAGTACAACTTTGAACGGCCATATCTCCGCACTCCCGCGTCGGAGCCAAGCCGTTTTTACACCGTTAGACGCGGCTTCCCGTGCCCGTTCGAATGCCACCCTGCTCGGCGGAAAAGGAGACATTTTTTTTTTTCCGGCCGTTTTCGGGAAAAAATTTTCCCGCTCTGAACTCCGATTTTACGCCTTTAATCGATTCGGAGACGGTCGCTTACGCAAGGGAGGCGAAGCCCGGGCCTCTGCCGGGCGTCAGCCTGCCGTATGTAAGCCCGTCCGAAGCATGAGTTCCCACTTTTGGTTATCCAGTTGTCAATTTTAAAATTTCAGTTAATCAGTTGCCTGCTTGGTTAATCATTTGTCGCTCTGACATTTGGTTAACCAGTTGTCGATGTTCGAAATTCAGTTAATGAGTTGCCTCTTTGAAATTTCAGTTAATGAGTTGGCCCTTTGGTTACTCATTTGTCCCTGTGTCTTTTGGTTAACCAGTTGTCGATGTTCGAAATTCAGTTAATGAGTTGCCTCCTTGGTTACTCATTTGTCGCTCTGGCTTTTGGTTAACCAGTTGTCGATGTTCAAAATTACAGTTAATGAGTTGCCTCTTTGAAATTTCAGTTAATGAGTTGGCCCTTTGGTTACTCATTTGTCCCTGTGTCTTTTGGTTAACCAGTTGTCGATGTTCGAAATTCAGTTAATGAGTTGCCTCCTTGGTTAATCATTTGTCGCTCTGACTCTTGGTTAACCAGTTGTCGATGTTCAAAATTTCAGTTAATGAGCTGCTCTTATGTTCTATGATTTCCTACCTTGACAACTCATTAACCAGTGTTTCAAACAATGCACCAGGCCATTTGACGACCCCAACTCGGTTCCACAAGCGGGAAAGCAGCACCCCAAGGCCCGGTAAGGGGGCCGAATACATTCCCATCGTGAATTCCGTCCCAAATGTGAATGACAAGTTTTCAGTTAATCAGTTGCCTGCTTGGTTACTCATTTGTCGCTCTGACATTTGGTTAACCAGTTGTCGATGTTCAAAATTTCAGTTAATGAGTTGCCTCTTTGAAATTTCAGTTAATGAGTTGGCCCTTTGGTTACTCATTTGTCCCTGTGTCTTTTGGTTACCCAGTTGTCGATGTTCGAAATTCAGTTAATGAGTTGCCTCCTTGGTTAATCATTTGTCGCTCTGACTCTTGGTTAACCAGTTGTCGATGTTCGAAATTCAGTTACTGAGTTGCCTCCTTGGTTAATCATTTGTCGCTCTGGCTTTTGGTTAACCAGTTGTCGATGTTCAAAATTTCAGTTAATGAGTTGCCTCTTTGAAATTTCAGTTAATGAGTTGGCCCTTTGGTTACTCATTTGTCCCTGTGTCTTTTGGTTAACCAGTTGTCGATGTTCGAAATTCAGTTAATGAGTTGCCTCCTTGGTTAATCATTTGTCGCTCTGGCTTTTGGTTAACCAGTTGTCGATGTTCAAAATTTCAGTTAATGAGTTGCCTCTTTGAAATTTCAGTTAATGAGTTGGCCCTTTGGTTACTCATTTGTCCCTGTGTCTTTTGGTTAACCAGTTGTCGATGTTCGAAATTCAGTTAATGAGTTGCCTCCTTGGTTAATCATTTGTCGCTCTGGCTTTTGGTTAACCAGTTGTCGATGTTCAAAATTTCAGTTAATGAGCTGCTCTTATGTTCTATGATTTCCGACCTTGACAACTCATTAACCAGTGTTTCAAACAATGCACCAGGCCATTTGACGACCCCAACTCGGTTCCACAAGCGGGAAAGCAGCACCCCAAGGCCCGGTAAGGGGGCCGAATACATTCCCATCGTGAATTCCGTCCCAAATGTGAATGACAAGTTTTCAGTTAATCAGTTGCCTGCTTGGTTACTCATTTGTCGCTCTGACATTTGGTTAACCAGTTGTCGATGTTCAAATTTCAGTTAATGAGTAGCCTCTTTGAAATTTCAGTTAATGAGTTGGCCCTTTGGTTACTCATTTGTCCCTGTGTCTTTTGGTTACCCAGTTGTCGATGTTCGAAATTCAGTTAATGAGTTGCCTCCTTGGTTACTCATTTGTCGCCCTGACTCTTGGTTAACCAGTTGTCGATGTTCGAAATTCAGTTACTGAGTTGCCTCCTTGGTTAATCATTTGTCGCTCTGACATTTGGTTAACCAGTTGTCGATGTTCGAAATTCAGTTAATGAGTTGCCTCCTTGGTTTATCATTTGTCGCTCTGGCTTTTGGTTAACCAGTTGTCGATGTTCAAAATTTCAGTTAATGAGCTGCTCTTATGTTCTATGATTTCCGACCTTGACAACTCATTAACCAGTGTTTCAAACAATGCACCAGGCCATTTGACGACCCCAACTCGGTTCCACAAGCGGGAAAGCAGCACCCCAAGGCCCGGTAAGGGGGCCGAATACATTCCCATCGTGAATTCCGTCCCAAATGTGAATGACAAGTTTTCAGTTAATCAGTTGCCTGCTTGGTTACTCATTTGTCGCTCTGACATTTGGTTACCCAGTTGTCGATGTTCAAATTTCAGTTAATGAGTAGCCTCTTTGAAATTTCAGTTAATGAGTTGGCCCTTTGGTTACTCATTTGTCCCTGTGTCTTTTGGTTACCCAGTTGTCGATGTTCGAAATTCAGTTAATGAGTTGCCTCCTTGGTTAATCATTTGTCGCTCTGGCTTTTGGTTAACCAGTTGTCGATGTTCAAAATTTCAGTTATTGAGTTGCCTCTTTGAAATTTCAGTTAATGAGTTGGCCCTTTGGTGACTCATTTGTCCCTGTGTCTTTTGGTTAACCAGTTGTCGATGTTCGAAATTCAGTTAATGAGTTGCCTCCTTGGTTAATCATTTGTCGCTCTGGCTTTTGGTTAACCAGTTGTCGATGTTCAAAATTTCAGTTAATGAGCTGCTCTTATGTTCTATGATTTCCTACCTTGACAACTCATTAACCAGTGTTTCAAACAATGCACCAGGCCATTTGACGACCCCAACTCGGTTCCACAAGCGGGAAAGCAGCACCCCAAGGCCCGGTAAGGGGGCCGAATACATTCCCATCGTGAATTCCGTCCCAAATGTGAAAGACAAGTTTTCAGTTAATCAGTTGCCTGCTTGGTTACTCATTTGTCGCTCTGACATTTGGTTAACCAGTTGTCGATGTTCAAATTTCAGTTAATGAGTAGCCTCTTTGAAATTTCAGTTAATGAGTTGGCCCTTTGGTTACTCATTTGTCCCTGTGTCTTTTGGTTACCCAGTTGTCGATGTTCGAAATTCAGTTTATGAGTTGCCTCCTTGGTTAATCATTTGTCGCTCTGGCTTTTGGTTAACCAGTTGTCGATGTTCAAAATTTCAGTTAATGAGTTGCCTCTTTGAAATTTCAGTTAATGAGTTGGCCCTTTGGTTACTCATTTGTCCCTGTGTCTTTTGGTTAACCAGTTGTCGATGTTCGAAATTCAGTTAATGAGTTGCCTCCTTGGTTAATCATTTGTCGCTCTGGCTTTTGGTTAACCAGTTGTCGATGTTCAAAATTTCAGTTAATGAGCTGCTCTTATGTTCTATGATTTCCTACCTTGACAACTCATTAACCAGTGTTTCAAACAATGCACCAGGCCATTTGACGACCCCAACTCGGTTCCACAAGCGGGAAAGCAGCACCCCAAGGCCCGGTAAGGGGGCCGAATACATTCCCATCGTGAATTCCGTCCCAAATGTGAAAGACAAGTTTTCAGTTAATCAGTTGCCTGCTTGGTTACTCATTTGTCGCTCTGACATTTGGTTAACCAGTTGTCGATGTTCAAATTTCAGTTAATGAGTAGCCTCTTTGAAATTTCAGTTAATGAGTTGGCCCTTTGGTTACTCATTTGTCCCTGTGTCTTTTGGTTACCCAGTTGTCGATGTTCGAAATTCAGTTTATGAGTTGCCTCCTTGGTTAATCATTTGTCGCTCTGGCTTTTGGTTAACCAGTTGTCGATGTTCAAAATTTCAGTTAATGAGTTGCCTCTTTGAAATTTCAGTTAATGAGTTGGCCCTTTGGTGACTCATTTGTCCCTGTGTCTTTTGGTTAACCAGTTGTCGATGTTCGAAATTCAGTTAATGAGTTGCCTCCTTGGTTAATCATTTGTCGCTCTGGCTTTTGGTTAACCAGTTGTCGATGTTCAAAATTTCAGTTAATGAGCTGCTCTTATGTTCTATGATTTCCTACCTTGACAACTCATTAACCAGTGTTTCAAACAATGCACCAGGCCATTTGACGACCCCAACTCGGTTCCACAAGCGGGAAAGCAGCACCCCAAGGCCCGGTAAGGGGGCCGAATACATTCCCATCGTGAATTCCGTCCCAAATGTGAAAGACAAGTTTTCAGTTAATCAGTTGCCTGCTTGGTTACTCATTTGTCGCTCTGACATTTGGTTAACCAGTTGTCGATGTTCAAATTTCAGTTAATGAGTAGCCTCTTTGAAATTTCAGTTAATGAGTTGGCCCTTTGGTTACTCATTTGTCCCTGTGTCTTTTGGTTACCCAGTTGTCGATGTTCGAAATTCAGTTTATGAGTTGCCTCCTTGGTTAATCATTTGTCGCTCTGGCTTTTGGTTAACCAGTTGTCGATGTTCAAAATTTCAGTTAATGAGTTGCCTCTTTGAAATTTCAGTTAATGAGTTGGCCCTTTGGTTACTCATTTGTCCCTGTGTCTTTTGGTTAACCAGTTGTCGATGTTCGAAATTCAGTTAATGAGTTGCCTCCTTGGTTAATCATTTGTCGCTCTGGCTTTTGGTTAACCAGTTGTCGATGTTCAAAATTTCAGTTAATGAGTTGCCTCTTTGAAATTTCAGTTAATGAGTTGGCCCTTTGGTTACTCATTTGTCCCTGTGTCTTTTGGTTAACCAGTTGTCGATGTTCGAAATTCAGTTAATGAGTTGCCTCCTTGGTTAATCATTTGTCGCTCTGACATTTGGTTAACCAGTTGTCGATGTTCGAAATTCAGTTAATGAGTTGCCTCCTTGGTTAATCATTTGTCGCTCTGGCTTTTGGTTAACCAGTTGTCGATGTTCAAAATTTCAGTTAATGAGTTGCCTCTTTGAAATTTCAGTTACTGAGTTGGCCCTTTGGTTACTCATTTGTCCCTGTGTCTTTTGGTTAACCAGTTGTCGATGTTCGAAATTCAGTTACTGAGTTGCCTCCTTGGTTAATCATTTGTCGCTCTGGCTTTTGGTTAACCAGTTGTCGATGTTCAAAATTTCAGTTAATGAGCTGCTCTTATGTTCTATGATTTCCGACCTTGACAACTCATTAACCAGTGTTTCAAACAATGCACCAGGCCATTTGACGACCCCAACTCGGTTCCACAAGCGGGAAAGCAGCACCCCAAGGCCCGGTAAGGGGGCCGAATACATTCCCATCGTGAATTCCGTCCCAAATGTGAATGACAAGTTTTCAGTTAATCAGTTGCCTCCTTGGTTAATCATTTGTCGCTCTGACATTTGGTTATCCAGTTGTCGATGTTCAAAATTTCAGTTAATGAGTTGCCTCTTTGAAATTTCAGTTACTGAGTTGGCCCTTTGGTTACTCATTTGTCCCTGTGTCTTTTGGTTAACCAGTTGTCGATGTTCGAAATTCAGTTAATGAGTTGCCTCCTTGGTTAATCATTTGTCGCTCTGACTCTTGGTTAACCAGTTGTCGATGTTCGAAATTCAGTTAATGAGTTGCCTCCTTGGTTAATCATTTGTCGCTCTGACTTTTGGTTAACCAGTTGTCGATGTTCGAAATTCAGTTAATGAGTTGCCTCCTTGGTTAATCATTTGTCGCTCTGGCTTTTGGTTATCCAGTTGTCGATGTTCAAAATTTCAGTTAATGAGCTGCTCTTATGTTCTATGATTTCCGACCTTGACAACTCATTAACCAGTGTTTCAAACAATGCACCAGGCCATTTGACGACCCCAACTCGGTTCCACAAGCGGGAAAGCAGCACCCCCAAGCCCCGGTAAGGCGGCCGAATACATTCCCATCCTGAATTCCGTCCCAAATGTGAATGACAAGTTTTCAGTTAATCATTTGCCACCTTGGTTCATCATTTGCCACTCTGACTTTTGGTTTCCCAGTTGTCAGTTTTCACATTTCAGTTACTGAGTTGACTTTGTCTTTCTCACTCTGTGTATCTCTATCTTCTCTCTGTCTCTCTCAGTGTATGCGAGTGTCTGTGTGTGTTCCACTGCCGCCCGGCCAACCGGGTCCAAAGGCCCGCCACGTTACACACGAAAAACCCCGGTCTCGCTTCGGAGCGACGGGCACCCGGCTTCTCGGTGTCGGACCGACTCCGTTCAGATACCGCTGGATGCCCCTTGCCCCTGGCTTGCTCTGGCAGCCGGCGCGTGCAGGCCGCCCCCTGCCCCGCCGTCTCAGTGGTCGGAAAGCGGTCTCCAGCCAACGGCTGTACCTCGGCCGCGGAAAGAGGCAGCTACACAAGCGAGGCACTGCTCTGTGCGGCCCCGCCACCCCGTTCAGCTGCCGTTGTCCCCGACCGGATCGGACTTTCCTTCCCGAAGTTATCCCCGATAAGCTGCCGCTGACCGACGGCCCGTCAGCCGCTGCGGGACGGCGACACTTTCCCGAACTCGCCCGGGGCCACTTCGGCAATATAGTGTGCGCCGGAGCCGGGGCTTTCCAACGAGCCATCCCCGAACGAAATCGGACACGGGAGTCGGGAGCGACAGGCGTTCGACTGGTGCCGGGCAACCGGGTCCAAACGCCCGCCTTGTTAAACACACGTACACCCCAGGCTCGATTCGGAGCGACGGGCACCCGGCTTCCCGGTGTCGGACCGACTCCGTTCAGATACCGTTGGATGCCCCTTGCCCCTGGCTTGCTCTGGCAGCCGGCGCGTGCAGGCCGCCCCCCGCCCCGCCGTCTCAGTGGTCGGAAAGTGGTCTCCAGCCAACGGCTGTACCTCGGCCGGGGAAAGGGGCAGCTACACAAGCCAGGCACTGGTCTGTGCGGGCCCGCCACCCCGTTCGGCTGCCGTTGATCCGGACCGGATCGGACTTTCCCTCCCGAAGTTATGCCCGATAAGCTGCCGCTCACCGGCGGCCCGTCAGCCGCTGCGGGATGGCGACACTTTGCCGAACTTGCCGGGGTCCAGGCCGATAATATAGTGTGCGCCAGCGCCGGGGCTTTCCAACGAGCCCTCCCTGACCGAAATCGGACACGGGAGTCCAGAGCGATAGGCGTTCGACTGCCGGCCGGCCAAACACAGGCAATCCCCCGCCGTTGCGGACCCGCTCCAGGACAACCGGGTCCAAACGCCCGCCTCGTTACACGCACGAAAACACCGGGCTCGATTCGGAGCGACGGGCACCCGGCTTCCCGGTGTCGGACCGACTCCGTTCCGGTACCCTTGGATGCCCCTTGCCCCTGGCTTGCTAGGACAGCCGGCGCGTCAAGGTGGGCCCCCGCGGCTCCGGCTCAGCAGTCGGAAAGCGGTCTCCAGCCAACGGCTGTACCTCGGCCGGGGAAAGGGGCAGCTACACAAGCCCGCTACTGGTCTGTGCGGCCCCGCCACCCCGTTCAGTGGCAGTTGACCCCGACCGGATCGGACTTTCCTTCCCGAAGTTATCCCCGATAAGCTGCCGCTGACCGACGGGGCGGCAGCCGGTACGGGTCGCCGACACTTTCCCGAACTGGCCGGGATCCAGTCCGATAATATAGTGTGCGCCAGCGCCGGGGCTTTCCAATGAGCCCTCCCTGACCGAAATCGGACACGGGAGTCCGGAGCCAAAGGCGTTCGACTGCCGGCCGGCCAAACTCAGGCAACCTCCCGCCGTTGCGGACCCGCTCCCGGACAACCGGGTCCAAACGCCCGCCCTGTTACACGCACGAAAACACCGGGCTCGATTCGGAGCGACGGGCACCCGGCTTCCCGGTGTCGGACCGACTCCGTTCCGGTACCACTGGATGCCCCTTGCCCCTGGCTTGCTAGGACAGCCGGCGCGTCAAGGTGGGCCCCCGCGGCTCCGGCTCAGCAGTCGGAAAGCGGTCTCCAGCCAACGGCTGTACCTCGGCCGGGCCAAGCGGCAGCTGCACAAGCCCGCTACTGGTCTGTGCGGCCCCCCCACCCCGTTCAGTAGCAGTTCACCCCAACCGGATCGGACTTTCCGTCCCGAAGTTATCCCCGATAAGCTGCCGCTGACCGACGGGGCGGCAGCCGCTACGGGACTGCGACACTTTCCCGAACTTGCCGGGGTCCAGGCCGATAATATAGTGTGCGCCAGCGCCGGGGCTTTCCAACGAGCCCTCCCTGACCGAAATCGGACACGGGAGTCCGGAGCCAAAGGCGTTCGACTGCCGGCCGGCCAAACACAGGCAACCTCCCGCCGTTGCGGACCCGCTCCCGGACAACCGGGTCCAAACGCCCGCCCTGTTACACGCACGAAAACACCGGGCTCGATTCGGAGCGACGGTCACCCGGCTTCCCGGTGTCGGACCGACTCCGTTCCGGTACCACTGGATGCCCCTTGCCCCTGGCTTGCTAGTACAGCCGGCGCGTCAAGGTGGGCCCCCGCGGCTCCGGCTCAGCAGTCGGAAAGCGGTCTCCAGCCAACGGCTGTACCTCGGCCGGGCCAAGCGGCAGCTGCACAAGCCCGCTACTGGTCTGTGCGGCCCCCCCACCCCGTTCAGTCGCAGTTCACCCCAACCGGATCGGACTTTCCGTCCCGAAGTTATCCCCGATAAGCTGCCGCTGACCGACGGGGCGGCAGCCGCTACGGGACTGCGACACTTTCCCGAACTTGCCGGGGTCCAGGCCGATAATATAGTGTGCGCCAGCGCCGGGGCTTTCCAACGAGCCCTCCCTGACCGAAATCGGACACGGGAGTCCGGAGCGAAAGGCGTTCGACTGCCGGCCGGCCAAACCCAGGCAATCTCCCGCCGTTGCGGACCCGCTCCCGGACAACCGGGTCCAAACGCCCGCCCTGTTACACGCACGAAAACCCCGGGCTCGATTCGGAGCGACGGGCACCCGACTTCCCGGTGTCGGACCGACTCCCTT
>NW_028225356.1:565000-577500 GCF_052327205.1 Somniosus microcephalus
ATTTTCAAAGTGCTCCCGCTGAGTGAATTTTGTTCTGAAAATCGTGTTCCCGAAAATCTCCGGGCACCCCGCCAACCCCCCCTGCCAGAAATGACAAGTGTCAAATCAGCGGGTCAAACGGCCACCTCTATCCGACCAGGAGCACCCAAATCCCCGCAAATGGCACTTTTTTTTTTCTTCATCGGGACTTCCGACGAGGTTAATGATTTCCCAAACTGCAACTCATTAACTATGTCCTGAGACACTTGCCAGAAATGACACATGTCAATTTGGCGGTAGCAAATCACTTTCCCAGGCCGGGAAGCAACACCCGAGGCCCGCAAAAGGCGGCCGAATATTTTCTCATCGGACTTCCGCGTTTTGGTTAATCATGTCTCGAAATCGTTAAATGCACATGTCAATTCGGCGGGAGCAATTCACTTTCCCAAGCCGGAAAGCATCACCGGAGGCCCGCTTGAAGGGCCCTAATATTTTCTCATCGGACTTCCGCGTTTTGGTTAATCATGTCTCGAAATCGTTAAATGCACATGTCAATTCGGCGGGAGCAACTCACTTTCCCAGGCCGGGAAGCAACACCCGAGGCCCGCAAAAGGCGGCCGAATATTTTCTCATCGGACTTCCATATTTTGGGGGTTGGATTCTCTCCCGCATTCCAGCCCCCTGGCCACGGGTCGCTCATTCACTTTCAGCCCGGGCCTTGCCAATTTGGTTAATCAGTTAGCCATGCACCAGACTCGGCCTCGCCTTTTTCATTTATGGTTAATGATGTGCCCAGGCTGGGACTTAGTCTCTCCAGCAGCCAAAACTTTTCACTGGTTAATGAGGTGCCCAGCCCGGCACTTAGTCTCTCTCCCCAGCAAGCTTACTTGGTCGGCCGACATTTGGATCCATTTTCGGGGCTTAATCGGGTCGAATACGGTCCCTTACGCAAGGGGAGCCGAAGCCCCGGCCTCTGCCAGGCGTCAGGCTGCCGTTTTTTAAGCCCGACCAAAAACCCGAAAATTGGTTAAAAATGGAAATAAATTTCCACCCAAAAAGGGTTAAAAGTCGGTTGGACGGCAGCCCTGGTCGGTCTCTGCAGACCTGGAGGCCCTAGACAGTAATCTGGAAAACAGACAAAGTCTCGAGAAACCACCTCCTACCATTCTCCAGGTACCCCGCCAATCCCCCCTGCCAGAAATGACAAGTGTCAAATCAGCGGGACGGATTTGACTTTTGTGACCGACCGCTGGAACTTTTTTCGGCTACAGGCAGTCAAATTTTTCTCCTTCCGGACTTCCAGTACAACTTTGAACGGCCATATCTCCGCACTCCCGCGTCGGAGCCAAGCCGTTTTTACACCGTTAGACGCGGCTTCCCGTGCCCGTTCGAATGCCGCCCTGCTCGGCGGAAAAGGAGAATTTTTTTATTTTTCGGCCGATTTCGGGAAAAAAAATTCCCGCTCTGAACTCGGATTTTTCGGCTTTAATCGTTTCGTATACGGTCCCTTACGCAAGGGAGCCGAAGCCCCGGCCTCTGCCGGGCGTCAGGCTGCCGTTTTTAAGCCCGACCAAAAACCCGAAAATTGGTTAAAAATGGAAATAAATTTCCACCCAAAAAGGGTTAAAAGTCGGTTGGACGGCAGCCCGGGTCGGTCTCTGCAGACCTGGAGGCCCTAGACAGTAATCTGGAAAACAGATAAAGTCTCGAAAAACCACCTCCTACCATTCTCCAGGTACCCCGCCAATCCCCCCTGCCAGAAATGACAAGTGTCAAATCAGCGGGACGGATTTGACTTTTGTGACCGACCGCTGGAACTTTTTTCGGCTACAGGCAGTCAAATTTTTCTCCTTCCGGACTTCCAGTACAACTTTGAACGGCCATATCTCCGCACTCCCGCGTCGGAGCCAAGCCGTTTTTACACCGTTAGACGCGGCTTCCCGTGCCCGTTCGAATGCCACCCTGCTCGGCGGAAAAGGAGACATTTTTTTTTTTCCGGCCGTTTTCGGGAAAAAATTTTCCCGCTCTGAACTCCGATTTTACGCCTTTAATCGATTCGGAGACGGTCGCTTACGCAAGGGAGGCGAAGCCCGGGCCTCTGCCGGGCGTCAGCCTGCCGTATGTAAGCCCGTCCGAAGCATGAGTTCCCACTTTTGGTTATCCAGTTGTCAATTTTAAAATTTCAGTTAATCAGTTGCCTGCTTGGTTAATCATTTGTCGCTCTGACATTTGGTTAACCAGTTGTCGATGTTCGAAATTCAGTTAATGAGTTGCCTCTTTGAAATTTCAGTTAATGAGTTGGCCCTTTGGTTACTCATTTGTCCCTGTGTCTTTTGGTTAACCAGTTGTCGATGTTCGAAATTCAGTTAATGAGTTGCCTCCTTGGTTACTCATTTGTCGCTCTGGCTTTTGGTTAACCAGTTGTCGATGTTCAAAATTACAGTTAATGAGTTGCCTCTTTGAAATTTCAGTTAATGAGTTGGCCCTTTGGTTACTCATTTGTCCCTGTGTCTTTTGGTTAACCAGTTGTCGATGT
Organism: Somniosus microcephalus; assembly: GCF_052327205.1. Taxonomy (NCBI): domain Eukaryota; kingdom Metazoa; phylum Chordata; class Chondrichthyes; order Squaliformes; family Somniosidae; genus Somniosus; species Somniosus microcephalus. The sequence continues at coordinate 567,516 of NW_028225356.1, forward strand.
TCGAAATTCAGTTAATGAGTTGCCTCCTTGGTTAATCATTTGTCGCTCTGACTCTTGGTTAACCAGTTGTCGATGTTCAAAATTTCAGTTAATGAGCTGCTCTTATGTTCTATGATTTCCTACCTTGACAACTCATTAACCAGTGTTTCAAACAATGCACCAGGCCATTTGACGACCCCAACTCGGTTCCACAAGCGGGAAAGCAGCACCCCAAGGCCCGGTAAGGGGGCCGAATACATTCCCATCGTGAATTCCGTCCCAAATGTGAATGACAAGTTTTCAGTTAATCAGTTGCCTGCTTGGTTACTCATTTGTCGCTCTGACATTTGGTTAACCAGTTGTCGATGTTCAAAATTTCAGTTAATGAGTTGCCTCTTTGAAATTTCAGTTAATGAGTTGGCCCTTTGGTTACTCATTTGTCCCTGTGTCTTTTGGTTACCCAGTTGTCGATGTTCGAAATTCAGTTAATGAGTTGCCTCCTTGGTTAATCATTTGTCGCTCTGACTCTTGGTTAACCAGTTGTCGATGTTCGAAATTCAGTTACTGAGTTGCCTCCTTGGTTAATCATTTGTCGCTCTGGCTTTTGGTTAACCAGTTGTCGATGTTCAAAATTTCAGTTAATGAGTTGCCTCTTTGAAATTTCAGTTAATGAGTTGGCCCTTTGGTTACTCATTTGTCCCTGTGTCTTTTGGTTAACCAGTTGTCGATGTTCGAAATTCAGTTAATGAGTTGCCTCCTTGGTTAATCATTTGTCGCTCTGGCTTTTGGTTAACCAGTTGTCGATGTTCAAAATTTCAGTTAATGAGTTGCCTCTTTGAAATTTCAGTTAATGAGTTGGCCCTTTGGTTACTCATTTGTCCCTGTGTCTTTTGGTTAACCAGTTGTCGATGTTCGAAATTCAGTTAATGAGTTGCCTCCTTGGTTAATCATTTGTCGCTCTGGCTTTTGGTTAACCAGTTGTCGATGTTCAAAATTTCAGTTAATGAGCTGCTCTTATGTTCTATGATTTCCGACCTTGACAACTCATTAACCAGTGTTTCAAACAATGCACCAGGCCATTTGACGACCCCAACTCGGTTCCACAAGCGGGAAAGCAGCACCCCAAGGCCCGGTAAGGGGGCCGAATACATTCCCATCGTGAATTCCGTCCCAAATGTGAATGACAAGTTTTCAGTTAATCAGTTGCCTGCTTGGTTACTCATTTGTCGCTCTGACATTTGGTTAACCAGTTGTCGATGTTCAAATTTCAGTTAATGAGTAGCCTCTTTGAAATTTCAGTTAATGAGTTGGCCCTTTGGTTACTCATTTGTCCCTGTGTCTTTTGGTTACCCAGTTGTCGATGTTCGAAATTCAGTTAATGAGTTGCCTCCTTGGTTACTCATTTGTCGCCCTGACTCTTGGTTAACCAGTTGTCGATGTTCGAAATTCAGTTACTGAGTTGCCTCCTTGGTTAATCATTTGTCGCTCTGACATTTGGTTAACCAGTTGTCGATGTTCGAAATTCAGTTAATGAGTTGCCTCCTTGGTTTATCATTTGTCGCTCTGGCTTTTGGTTAACCAGTTGTCGATGTTCAAAATTTCAGTTAATGAGCTGCTCTTATGTTCTATGATTTCCGACCTTGACAACTCATTAACCAGTGTTTCAAACAATGCACCAGGCCATTTGACGACCCCAACTCGGTTCCACAAGCGGGAAAGCAGCACCCCAAGGCCCGGTAAGGGGGCCGAATACATTCCCATCGTGAATTCCGTCCCAAATGTGAATGACAAGTTTTCAGTTAATCAGTTGCCTGCTTGGTTACTCATTTGTCGCTCTGACATTTGGTTACCCAGTTGTCGATGTTCAAATTTCAGTTAATGAGTAGCCTCTTTGAAATTTCAGTTAATGAGTTGGCCCTTTGGTTACTCATTTGTCCCTGTGTCTTTTGGTTACCCAGTTGTCGATGTTCGAAATTCAGTTAATGAGTTGCCTCCTTGGTTAATCATTTGTCGCTCTGGCTTTTGGTTAACCAGTTGTCGATGTTCAAAATTTCAGTTATTGAGTTGCCTCTTTGAAATTTCAGTTAATGAGTTGGCCCTTTGGTGACTCATTTGTCCCTGTGTCTTTTGGTTAACCAGTTGTCGATGTTCGAAATTCAGTTAATGAGTTGCCTCCTTGGTTAATCATTTGTCGCTCTGGCTTTTGGTTAACCAGTTGTCGATGTTCAAAATTTCAGTTAATGAGCTGCTCTTATGTTCTATGATTTCCTACCTTGACAACTCATTAACCAGTGTTTCAAACAATGCACCAGGCCATTTGACGACCCCAACTCGGTTCCACAAGCGGGAAAGCAGCACCCCAAGGCCCGGTAAGGGGGCCGAATACATTCCCATCGTGAATTCCGTCCCAAATGTGAAAGACAAGTTTTCAGTTAATCAGTTGCCTGCTTGGTTACTCATTTGTCGCTCTGACATTTGGTTAACCAGTTGTCGATGTTCAAATTTCAGTTAATGAGTAGCCTCTTTGAAATTTCAGTTAATGAGTTGGCCCTTTGGTTACTCATTTGTCCCTGTGTCTTTTGGTTACCCAGTTGTCGATGTTCGAAATTCAGTTTATGAGTTGCCTCCTTGGTTAATCATTTGTCGCTCTGGCTTTTGGTTAACCAGTTGTCGATGTTCAAAATTTCAGTTAATGAGTTGCCTCTTTGAAATTTCAGTTAATGAGTTGGCCCTTTGGTTACTCATTTGTCCCTGTGTCTTTTGGTTAACCAGTTGTCGATGTTCGAAATTCAGTTAATGAGTTGCCTCCTTGGTTAATCATTTGTCGCTCTGGCTTTTGGTTAACCAGTTGTCGATGTTCAAAATTTCAGTTAATGAGCTGCTCTTATGTTCTATGATTTCCTACCTTGACAACTCATTAACCAGTGTTTCAAACAATGCACCAGGCCATTTGACGACCCCAACTCGGTTCCACAAGCGGGAAAGCAGCACCCCAAGGCCCGGTAAGGGGGCCGAATACATTCCCATCGTGAATTCCGTCCCAAATGTGAAAGACAAGTTTTCAGTTAATCAGTTGCCTGCTTGGTTACTCATTTGTCGCTCTGACATTTGGTTAACCAGTTGTCGATGTTCAAATTTCAGTTAATGAGTAGCCTCTTTGAAATTTCAGTTAATGAGTTGGCCCTTTGGTTACTCATTTGTCCCTGTGTCTTTTGGTTACCCAGTTGTCGATGTTCGAAATTCAGTTTATGAGTTGCCTCCTTGGTTAATCATTTGTCGCTCTGGCTTTTGGTTAACCAGTTGTCGATGTTCAAAATTTCAGTTAATGAGTTGCCTCTTTGAAATTTCAGTTAATGAGTTGGCCCTTTGGTGACTCATTTGTCCCTGTGTCTTTTGGTTAACCAGTTGTCGATGTTCGAAATTCAGTTAATGAGTTGCCTCCTTGGTTAATCATTTGTCGCTCTGGCTTTTGGTTAACCAGTTGTCGATGTTCAAAATTTCAGTTAATGAGCTGCTCTTATGTTCTATGATTTCCTACCTTGACAACTCATTAACCAGTGTTTCAAACAATGCACCAGGCCATTTGACGACCCCAACTCGGTTCCACAAGCGGGAAAGCAGCACCCCAAGGCCCGGTAAGGGGGCCGAATACATTCCCATCGTGAATTCCGTCCCAAATGTGAAAGACAAGTTTTCAGTTAATCAGTTGCCTGCTTGGTTACTCATTTGTCGCTCTGACATTTGGTTAACCAGTTGTCGATGTTCAAATTTCAGTTAATGAGTAGCCTCTTTGAAATTTCAGTTAATGAGTTGGCCCTTTGGTTACTCATTTGTCCCTGTGTCTTTTGGTTACCCAGTTGTCGATGTTCGAAATTCAGTTTATGAGTTGCCTCCTTGGTTAATCATTTGTCGCTCTGGCTTTTGGTTAACCAGTTGTCGATGTTCAAAATTTCAGTTAATGAGTTGCCTCTTTGAAATTTCAGTTAATGAGTTGGCCCTTTGGTTACTCATTTGTCCCTGTGTCTTTTGGTTAACCAGTTGTCGATGTTCGAAATTCAGTTAATGAGTTGCCTCCTTGGTTAATCATTTGTCGCTCTGGCTTTTGGTTAACCAGTTGTCGATGTTCAAAATTTCAGTTAATGAGTTGCCTCTTTGAAATTTCAGTTAATGAGTTGGCCCTTTGGTTACTCATTTGTCCCTGTGTCTTTTGGTTAACCAGTTGTCGATGTTCGAAATTCAGTTAATGAGTTGCCTCCTTGGTTAATCATTTGTCGCTCTGACATTTGGTTAACCAGTTGTCGATGTTCGAAATTCAGTTAATGAGTTGCCTCCTTGGTTAATCATTTGTCGCTCTGGCTTTTGGTTAACCAGTTGTCGATGTTCAAAATTTCAGTTAATGAGTTGCCTCTTTGAAATTTCAGTTACTGAGTTGGCCCTTTGGTTACTCATTTGTCCCTGTGTCTTTTGGTTAACCAGTTGTCGATGTTCGAAATTCAGTTACTGAGTTGCCTCCTTGGTTAATCATTTGTCGCTCTGGCTTTTGGTTAACCAGTTGTCGATGTTCAAAATTTCAGTTAATGAGCTGCTCTTATGTTCTATGATTTCCGACCTTGACAACTCATTAACCAGTGTTTCAAACAATGCACCAGGCCATTTGACGACCCCAACTCGGTTCCACAAGCGGGAAAGCAGCACCCCAAGGCCCGGTAAGGGGGCCGAATACATTCCCATCGTGAATTCCGTCCCAAATGTGAATGACAAGTTTTCAGTTAATCAGTTGCCTCCTTGGTTAATCATTTGTCGCTCTGACATTTGGTTATCCAGTTGTCGATGTTCAAAATTTCAGTTAATGAGTTGCCTCTTTGAAATTTCAGTTACTGAGTTGGCCCTTTGGTTACTCATTTGTCCCTGTGTCTTTTGGTTAACCAGTTGTCGATGTTCGAAATTCAGTTAATGAGTTGCCTCCTTGGTTAATCATTTGTCGCTCTGACTCTTGGTTAACCAGTTGTCGATGTTCGAAATTCAGTTAATGAGTTGCCTCCTTGGTTAATCATTTGTCGCTCTGACTTTTGGTTAACCAGTTGTCGATGTTCGAAATTCAGTTAATGAGTTGCCTCCTTGGTTAATCATTTGTCGCTCTGGCTTTTGGTTATCCAGTTGTCGATGTTCAAAATTTCAGTTAATGAGCTGCTCTTATGTTCTATGATTTCCGACCTTGACAACTCATTAACCAGTGTTTCAAACAATGCACCAGGCCATTTGACGACCCCAACTCGGTTCCACAAGCGGGAAAGCAGCACCCCCAAGCCCCGGTAAGGCGGCCGAATACATTCCCATCCTGAATTCCGTCCCAAATGTGAATGACAAGTTTTCAGTTAATCATTTGCCACCTTGGTTCATCATTTGCCACTCTGACTTTTGGTTTCCCAGTTGTCAGTTTTCACATTTCAGTTACTGAGTTGACTTTGTCTTTCTCACTCTGTGTATCTCTATCTTCTCTCTGTCTCTCTCAGTGTATGCGAGTGTCTGTGTGTGTTCCACTGCCGCCCGGCCAACCGGGTCCAAAGGCCCGCCACGTTACACACGAAAAACCCCGGTCTCGCTTCGGAGCGACGGGCACCCGGCTTCTCGGTGTCGGACCGACTCCGTTCAGATACCGCTGGATGCCCCTTGCCCCTGGCTTGCTCTGGCAGCCGGCGCGTGCAGGCCGCCCCCTGCCCCGCCGTCTCAGTGGTCGGAAAGCGGTCTCCAGCCAACGGCTGTACCTCGGCCGCGGAAAGAGGCAGCTACACAAGCGAGGCACTGCTCTGTGCGGCCCCGCCACCCCGTTCAGCTGCCGTTGTCCCCGACCGGATCGGACTTTCCTTCCCGAAGTTATCCCCGATAAGCTGCCGCTGACCGACGGCCCGTCAGCCGCTGCGGGACGGCGACACTTTCCCGAACTCGCCCGGGGCCACTTCGGCAATATAGTGTGCGCCGGAGCCGGGGCTTTCCAACGAGCCATCCCCGAACGAAATCGGACACGGGAGTCGGGAGCGACAGGCGTTCGACTGGTGCCGGGCAACCGGGTCCAAACGCCCGCCTTGTTAAACACACGTACACCCCAGGCTCGATTCGGAGCGACGGGCACCCGGCTTCCCGGTGTCGGACCGACTCCGTTCAGATACCGTTGGATGCCCCTTGCCCCTGGCTTGCTCTGGCAGCCGGCGCGTGCAGGCCGCCCCCCGCCCCGCCGTCTCAGTGGTCGGAAAGTGGTCTCCAGCCAACGGCTGTACCTCGGCCGGGGAAAGGGGCAGCTACACAAGCCAGGCACTGGTCTGTGCGGGCCCGCCACCCCGTTCGGCTGCCGTTGATCCGGACCGGATCGGACTTTCCCTCCCGAAGTTATGCCCGATAAGCTGCCGCTCACCGGCGGCCCGTCAGCCGCTGCGGGATGGCGACACTTTGCCGAACTTGCCGGGGTCCAGGCCGATAATATAGTGTGCGCCAGCGCCGGGGCTTTCCAACGAGCCCTCCCTGACCGAAATCGGACACGGGAGTCCAGAGCGATAGGCGTTCGACTGCCGGCCGGCCAAACACAGGCAATCCCCCGCCGTTGCGGACCCGCTCCAGGACAACCGGGTCCAAACGCCCGCCTCGTTACACGCACGAAAACACCGGGCTCGATTCGGAGCGACGGGCACCCGGCTTCCCGGTGTCGGACCGACTCCGTTCCGGTACCCTTGGATGCCCCTTGCCCCTGGCTTGCTAGGACAGCCGGCGCGTCAAGGTGGGCCCCCGCGGCTCCGGCTCAGCAGTCGGAAAGCGGTCTCCAGCCAACGGCTGTACCTCGGCCGGGGAAAGGGGCAGCTACACAAGCCCGCTACTGGTCTGTGCGGCCCCGCCACCCCGTTCAGTGGCAGTTAACCCCGACCGGATCGGACTTTCCTTCCCGAAGTTATCCCCGATAAGCTGCCGCTGACCGACGGGGCGGCAGCCGGTACGGGTCGCCGACACTTTCCCGAACTGGCCGGGATCCAGTCCGATAATATAGTGTGCGCCAGCGCCGGGGCTTTCCAATGAGCCCTCCCTGACCGAAATCGGACACGGGAGTCCGGAGCCAAAGGCGTTCGACTGCCGGCCGGCCAAACTCAGGCAACCTCCCGCCGTTGCGGACCCGCTCCCGGACAACCGGGTCCAAACGCCCGCCCTGTTACACGCACGAAAACACCGGGCTCGATTCGGAGCGACGGGCACCCGGCTTCCCGGTGTCGGACCGACTCCGTTCCGGTACCACTGGATGCCCCTTGCCCCTGGCTTGCTAGGACAGCCGGCGCGTCAAGGTGGGCCCCCGCGGCTCCGGCTCAGCAGTCGGAAAGCGGTCTCCAGCCAACGGCTGTACCTCGGCCGGGCCAAGCGGCAGCTGCACAAGCCCGCTACTGGTCTGTGCGGCCCCCCCACCCCGTTCAGTAGCAGTTCACCCCAACCGGATCGGACTTTCCGTCCCGAAGTTATCCCCGATAAGCTGCCGCTGACCGACGGGGCGGCAGCCGCTACGGGACTGCGACACTTTCCCGAACTTGCCGGGGTCCAGGCCGATAATATAGTGTGCGCCAGCGCCGGGGCTTTCCAACGAGCCCTCCCTGACCGAAATCGGACACGGGAGTCCGGAGCCAAAGGCGTTCGACTGCCGGCCGGCCAAACACAGGCAACCTCCCGCCGTTGCGGACCCGCTCCCGGACAACCGGGTCCAAACGCCCGCCCTGTTACACGCACGAAAACACCGGGCTCGATTCGGAGCGACGGTCACCCGGCTTCCCGGTGTCGGACCGACTCCGTTCCGGTACCACTGGATGCCCCTTGCCCCTGGCTTGCTAGTACAGCCGGCGCGTCAAGGTGGGCCCCCGCGGCTCCGGCTCAGCAGTCGGAAAGCGGTCTCCAGCCAACGGCTGTACCTCGGCCGGGCCAAGCGGCAGCTGCACAAGCCCGCTACTGGTCTGTGCGGCCCCCCCACCCCGTTCAGTCGCAGTTCACCCCAACCGGATCGGACTTTCCGTCCCGAAGTTATCCCCGATAAGCTGCCGCTGACCGACGGGGCGGCAGCCGCTACGGGACTGCGACACTTTCCCGAACTTGCCGGGGTCCAGGCCGATAATATAGTGTGCGCCAGCGCCGGGGCTTTCCAACGAGCCCTCCCTGACCGAAATCGGACACGGGAGTCCGGAGCGAAAGGCGTTCGACTGCCGGCCGGCCAAACCCAGGCAATCTCCCGCCGTTGCGGACCCGCTCCCGGACAACCGGGTCCAAACGCCCGCCCTGTTACACGCACGAAAACCCCGGGCTCGATTCGGAGCGACGGGCACCCGACTTCCCGGTGTCGGACCGACTCCCTTCTGGTACCACTGGATGCCCCTTGCCCCTGGCTTGCTCGGACAGCCGGCGCGTCAAGGTGGGTCCCCGCGGCACCGGCTCAGCAGTCGGAAAGCGGTCTCCAGCCAACGGCTGTACCTCGGCCGGGCCAAGAGGCAGCTACACAAGCCCGCTACTGGTCTGTGCGGCCCCGCCACCCCGTTCAGTCGCAGTTCACCCCGACCGGATCGGACTTTCCGTCCCGAAGTTATCCGCGATAAGCTGCCGCTGACCGACGGGGCGGCCGCCGGAACGGGACTGCGACACTTTCCCGAACTTGCCGGGGCCCAGGCCGATAATATAGTGTGCGCCAGCGTCGGGGCTTTCCAACCAGCCCTCCCTGACCGAAATCGGACACGGGAGTCCGGAGCCAAAGGCGTTCGACTGCCGGCCGGCCAAACCCAGGCAATCTCCCGCCGTTGGGGACCCGCTCCCGGACAACCGGGTCCAAACGCCCGCCCTGTTACACGCACGAAAACACCGGGCTCGATTCGGAGCGACGGGCACCCGACTTCCCGGTGTCGGACCGACTCCCTTCTGGTACCTATGGATGCCCCTTGCCCCTGGCTTGCTCGGACAGCCGGCGCGTCAAGGTGGGTCCCCGCGGCACCGGCTCAGCAGTCGGAAAGCGGTCTCCAGCCAACGGCTGTACCTCGGCCGGGCCAAGAGGCAGCTACACAATCCCGCTACTGGTCTGTGCGGCCCCACCACCCCGTTCAGTCGCAGTTCACCCCGACCGGATCGGACTTTCCTTCCCGAAGTTATCACCGATAAGCTGCCGCTGACCGCTGGCCTGTTACCCGCTGCCGGACTGCGACACTTTGCCCAACTCGCCAGGGGCCAGTCCGGCAATATAATCTGCGCCAGCGTCGGGGCTTTCCAACCAGCCGTCCCCCACCCTAATCGGACACGGGAGTCGGGAACGGAGCGCCCGCCACCGGCCTTTCTAAACAGCCCAGTCCCCAACAATTCCCAGAAGCAACGCCTTGGCCAGCCTGGCAATTCATACACTGCAAATAGCACACATTAACACCACTCACACCCAATCGGCCCATCAACTTCGCTGCCGAGAACGGAAACTCGCCTTGACAATACTACTTCCAACCTCACACAAAAGCGGCCCATCAACTTCGCTTACGAGAACGGACAATCGGCCTGCAAATACTGCACCACTCACACAAAATCCCACCAGCAACTTCGCTTCCCACAACCCACACTCCTATCTTCCACAGAAAAAAAACCCACCACCATCAGCCACATCGAGAAAAAATTAAAAACTACACCGAAATAACACCCTCCAACTCGGCTACGGTCCGACATGCACCCCCTTAGCGAGTATTAAGCCCGACAACACTAATTATAACCAACCGCAGCCGCAAGTTGAAGTGGCAACTGATAAACCAAATTGTTTTTGGGCAGCAACTCATTAACCAAAAACTTTTGAAGCAACTCATTAACCAAAATCTTTAACAGCAACTCAGTAACCAAATTATGGCAAGGCGACTCAGAAATAACACCGAAATAACAGCCTCCATCCCGGCTATGGTCGGCCATGCACCCCCTTAGCGAGTATTAAGCCCGACAACACTAATTATAACCAACCGCAGCCGCAAGTTGA